>NC_139684.1:83515988-83569055 GCF_964106915.1 Podarcis gaigeae
AGAGAACAACAACTACCAGACTTTTAGAAGACATCTGAAGGCAGCCCCGGTTAGGGAAGCTTTTAATGTTTGATGCATTACTGTATTTTAATATTTTGTTGAAAGCCGCCCAGAGTGGCTGGGGAAGCCCAGCCAGATGGGTGGGGTATAAATAATATATTATTATTATTATTATTATTATTATTATTATTATTATTATTATTATTTGCACCTCTAAACCCGCTCAGTGGCTCCATGGGTAGCTGATGTGGGGTCTTCTGGAGGACTCCACTTCCCATCATTCCCAGCCAGCATGCTCAGTGGTGAGAATGTTGGGTACCCCTGCCCTAGATGTTTATCAGTGTTATCAGAACTGGTAGCATTTGGGAGCTATGGGGGCTTCCAGACTGCCACGGTTTTCAGGTGGGGGCCAACAAAATCAAGACCCCACCCACCCACCTGCAACAACAAAATAGATTTTTTTTTTATAAGGACAGAGAAATGTTCAGGAAAGTGCCGGATAACACAACATTGTATAACCTGCCAACAAATCAGAAGTAAATAGATAACCCCATCTAACCTGAGATGAGTAGGTAACAATTTATGTTATGAGAATCTGAGGTATTTCTTCTCGTAATTGCATTTATAGAACTGCTTTAATTTTTGTATTATATAGACATGTTTTGTATCTGACATGTTCGTTACATTTAAATGCTGTAAACCGCTTGTGGCCTTTTGAAGAAGGGCAGTATCTAAATTTAAGAATAATCTCCCTACAAATTTAGGTGAAACAAATCAGAACAAGTGCTCCAGAAGCCGGTTGAAGACGGAGAGACACCCGAATTTCAGCTTTGTTTTTATGAATTTGATTTCTAATTCGTTCAAGCGGTCTACAAACCGCTTATACAGTTGTACCTCAGGTTAAGAACTTTTGTTCTGGAGGTCCGTTCTTAACCTGAAACTGTTCTTAACCTGAAGCACCACTTTAGCTAATGGGGCCTCCCACTGCCACCACACCGCCGCTGCACAATTTCTGTTCTTATTCTGAAGCAAAGTTCTTAACCCAAGGTACTATTTCTGGGTTAGCAGAGTCTGTAACCTGAAGCGTCTGTAACCCGAAGTACCACTGTAAACCAAAATAATCTCTCCAAGCGGTGTACTGAAAAGACCACACAGGAAAGGTAAAAATCAGTTAAAACTAAAGAACCAGACTTTCTTCCTGGAAGAATAAAGGGGTGGGAGGGAAAATCTTTGCCAGGCGCCGGAAGTCGTTTTAACAGGAATGCCCAGTCCTGAGCCTGCTTGGTTTGGAAGAAAGTTCTGTTCCCAGTTTGTGGGGAGGGGGCTTCCTTCGCAGTCAAAAGAACGGAGGGGGTGTCTGTCACAAAAAGCAGAGCTTTCCTTGCCCTTTCAGGGTCCAGGGTGGGGAATCAGGTGGAGTAGAGAGGTTCTGATCAAGGGCCAAGCTGTGTAATCCTGCTTGCCTGACGCTGGCTCCATCTTCCCTGTAACCCACCATCAGCTGTCAGGTTATAATGGAGCCTGGGTTCTAGGGAGACTGTAGTGGAGCTCTGTGGCCGGGAAAGGGAGAGAGAGAGCAGGAGAGAGAGAGCTGAGAAGGGGTTAAAGAGGAGTCCAGCCTCTTGGCCTCGAACTCCATTCCTGGGGCCTTTAAATGGGCATTGGGTTGTTTGTGCCTGCGGCTGCTGCTGCGAGTCCCTGGCACAGAGGCATCCCAGGCTGGGCTGGGCTGGAAGGGCAGGGTGTGGTCAGGAGGGGGGGCTTTTCTGGAGTAAACTGAGCCAGGGGAGGCGGGGGGGGGGGAGAGAGAGAGACAGGACTTTGCAAGTTGGCTCAGGACAGCCACTGCCAAAATTTTGCGCAAGGTTTCTTTTTGCAGTGCGCAAAAGTGAAGGAAGAGGGGAAACCCAGGTCTTGCACGTTTGTGGGGCCTGGACGCTAGGGGGGGGGGGGAAAGGTTGGGTGTGCTTGTGTGATTCAAGGGGAGAGCTGCTAGTGAGAGGGAGGGGCGAGGGGTGTTTGTCCATGTGAGAGAGTGGGGGCAGGGGAGGAGCGTGGGTGTGTTTTCGGACCACAGAAAAGGAGGAACAACGGTGCGCAAGGCAGCAGAAAGGACGGGGACAGTGGCGTGCGCCAGGGACGAGAGCGCACAAGTCCCTGTGTGCCCGGCGAGAAAGACTGGCAGTTCGGACAGCGTGAGAGAGGGAAAAGTCTGGGAAAGTTTGTGCGGGGAGAAGGCTGAATGTGAGACAGAGAGAAAGAGTCACGCGCATCTCCAGCAGCCGCCAGAAAGCTGCGCTCTCCATCCTGCCCGCCATTCTGGACCACCCTGTGGGCTTCTAGAAGCCGGGTTGATCGCCCAGGAAGGAGAAGACTGTGCCCCCCATGGGGCAGGGGGGTGCCAGCCTGGCATAGAGGACGCAAGCCAGGGCGGCTCCTGCCAGCCGTCCCTGGATGTGGCAGGAGGCACGGCAGACGCTGGGGTGCCCCCCGCCCCTGCCATGGCTGCCGAGGTGCGACTGAAGAAACTGGAGGAGCTGGTCCTGGACCGGAGCGCTGTAGGTCTGGAGACCTTGGTGGACCTTCTGCTCTGTGTGCACCACGAGCTGAGCACGTCGCCCCTGGCCCAGGAGAAATACATCATGGAGTTTTTACAGTGGGGTGAGTCTGCCAGATCCTTGCTGGAAATCTTCCTATCTAGGCTTGCAAATAGCCACTGGCCTGGTAGCCAGACAGGGAAAGAGAGAGAGGGAGATAGTCTCCTTCTTTTTTCTGTTGTTGTGCCATAGCCTCCTTAGAGCTAGTAAAAATGGGCTTGTGGCTTTTTGGGGGGACATATTAGCTCAGCTTTCTTTACCTGTGCCCAGATCCCACAAGCTGCCCTTTAATACTGGAATCTGAGGCCCCTTTCTCTCTCCCAGTGACTATTTTACATTGTGCTTCCTGAATGTTCTCCTATAGTTGCCTTGTCGATCTTTAGCAATGGTCTTATAAGGTAGCCTTTTCCCCTGTCGCTTGTCTCCAGCTAGAGTGATAGACTGCCTCTGTTCCTGGATGTTCCACTTAGCTATTATGGTCAATAGCCATCGATAGACCTCCACTCCACAGTGGGTTTGTTAAACCCCATGTTCCGGTTTTGCGGAAGGGGGGGAACCGAGGCCCTGGAATCACGCAATTTGCAGATTGGGCTGCAAAACCAGTGTCTCCTATATTCTCGGCAGTGACACACCCACCCATGTCCATCTAAACTTGATTTGTTCTCTCGCCGTCCTGCCCGATTTAGAAACCTGGCTAGCTCCTGCACACTCTGTGCTGCTTCCTTTCCCCGCCTCCCCCAAACGGATTGTTCCCCTGTGACTCGGTTTCCCTCTTGTCCCTACAGCTTCCCTCCTCCTTTGTGATGATCTCATCTTTGCTCTGCTGGGTTTGCCAGTGAGTAGAGCCACAGCTCAGACTTTTAAGAACCTCCTGCAAGGAGTGGCCTCTGTATAGACCTGTTATTGATACGAGTAACCCATGCCTGGCCCTTCACTTCCCACCCTAGGCTGGTAGTCGTCCTGCCGTCCAGGACCTCGAAACCTTGTGAATCAGGTCCAACAGGATAGCTCAGCTGGTTAGAGCGTGGTGCTGATAATCCCAAGGTTGCAGTTTCGATCCCCCATTGGGACAGCCGCAAATTCCTGCAATGCAGGGGGTTGGACTAGATGACCCCCTGGGTCCCTTCCAACTCTGTTATTCTATGAAAACAGGCTAGCCCCTTACCCCTGCTAGCGTAAGTTAAAAAGGGGGGACTAGGATTTGGGAGTCAAGGGTTCACATCTCAACTTGGCCCAAAAAGCTTGTTGGGAAATATTGGCTAGTGTCTCTCTCTCTGGATGGATCTACACACAGGAAACCCCCCCCCCCCCGCTATAAATAAGTCATAAATTAAATTGTTACAACAAAAGGGGGGGAAAACCCTATGTAAAATCTCATAGAAAAGTTTTGTGCTCTACAGCACCACCTGGTGTTGAATGTTTATAATGCATTTAAAACACTGTTGTTGTAGCTGAGTCCTCTCAGCCTAGCCTACCTCACAAGGTTGTTTTGAGGATAAAATGAGAGCTGTGTAAGCCACTTTAAAATCATTGGACGAAAGGCAGGATATAAATTTAAGAATACTGCCCCAGGCTCGTTCGGGAGGAATGTCAATTGAATGAGTAATATAAAAGAAATGCAGTAATAAATGAAATAGCATGTTGAAGACCCCAAAAGGAAAAAAAAATCTTTTGCGGTTGACAAGCTTTTCCTGGCTGGTTGCTTGCGGCTCATTTCTTCCTCTCGTTGGTGGTACTGGTGGGGTTGAGGAGTGGGGAGCCCCCCATTGATAAAAGAGAGATCAACAAATTGCACCCAGAAAGAGGTTTGGTTCCATTGCAAGGGGTTGGAGTAGATGACCGTTTGGGTCCCTTCCAGCTCTACAGATTCTGTGATGGGAATCTCCTTCGTGCCATCTGTACAGGGGTCCTTTTAAAAAATAAATTTAAAAATGAAAAACCATTTAATCTATTGTGTAATGACACTTCTTCTTTGGCGATCCCTCATAGCCGAGTAAGATTGTCTTCCATAAACACGGTTTTAAGAATGAGTCCGTAAGTAACTGTGGAGGCCAGTTCTGGACCCACACGCCCTTCCAGTGGGGACATTAGTTCCCGGGCAGGAGTTGATCACAGTGTGGATTTGCCAAGCGTGCCTTCCTCTTAGAACGTTTCTCCCTTGTGTCCTGAGTTCGAGTGTCTTCAAAGCCCAGGACACCTTTGGTCAAGGCTGTTCTCCAACTGGAGCGCTCGCAGGCCAGTGTTTCCCAGTTGTCCGTGTTTATACTACATTTTTTAAAGATTTGCCTTGAGAGAGTCCTTAAACCTCTTTTGTTGACCATCAGCATTACCAGAATGAGGTGTGGAAGGCTGGATTTCTGCCTTTGATTTTTGTGGCTCCCCACACTAACGCCCAACAAAGGTTGCTTTTTTCCTTGACTGGGAAGGTCAGAGCAGGCCTCAGGACCTTCTCATCGTGTCCCTTGATTCTCATCAGCCCCACTGTGGCCAAAGATTAGTCCTGGAGGCACAATCTCTCAGAATCACAGATTTGGAGTTGGGAGTTGAAAGGGACCTCCCATGATCATCTAGTCCAACCCCCCGCAGTGCAGGTCTTCACTTTGAACTTCCCAGGTTTTTCACGCAGCGGATGCTTGCATCTCATGTTTCTTGGCGCTTGGTTGGCTTGCTAGTTGCATTTTAGAGAACGGGCAAATTCCCTGCCTGTTTCCCACCCCACCGTTGGTGTTTCATTTAAGGTGCTTTAACCCCATGGCCAACTGCTTAGAGTTGCGTTTCAGCAGGAGCGGCAGAGAAGCTGCCCGCAGAAATAAATAAATAAATATAGAAACAGAAGCGTTCGAGAGGGCAGGGAATGCAAGGCGCTGAGCTCGCAGTCGAACACACAAAAAGCCCACACTGTATCCTGCCTCCAGTTCACCTTCTGGGGAGAAACCCAGATATTCCAGCTCCCTTTGCTCAGATCTGTTTGTTGTTTGAGTGCCGGCTGCAGGCCTTGAACAGCTGTGAATAACGTACTGTAATGGGATTTTCACCTTTCTTTCCTTTGAAGTGTACAGAAGCTGGGGATAGGATGCTGTCTTCCTCTTCTTCTTTAAATAGAAGCAGGTTTTAATACAAGTCTTATTCAGGGTGGCGTGCCTTTTTAGGGTTTAGTTCTGGAAATCGGGTCAGTTCTTGGTGGATATCTGCACCCTGCAAACTGTTGCAGCTGGATGTTGTGGGGGAACGCATTTGTGCGCCAAGAAGAAGCCATGAACTGCCCCCACCCCTTCTTGTGGTCACTTCTGCCATGCGCGAATAAATTTGAAAGCGGTTAGTCAGTGCGGTGTAGCAGTTTGGGTATCAGACTAGGACCTGGGCCAGTCTTCTCTCAGACCGGCCTACCTCGCAAGGTTGCAGTGGGGATGACTTGAGGAGGGGTAGATTTGTGTATGTTTGAGCTCCTTGGAGAAAAAAATGTGGGATATAATGGCAAATAATGTATCTCCAGGGCTCAGTCTAAAAGTTATTGCTGTTCAAGCATGGCTAGAATTTAAGTGTTTTGATCCAGACGCTCTGCTGAACCCAGGCAGGTAGAACTTACATGCAAAGGAGGTTCTAATTACTGAATAGCGAGAGAGGCAGTTTGCACATGTCTAGGAGTCATCTTGCTCCTATTTGGACGATTCCAGAACTGAGCCCTGGCACTGAACCACGTCTGTGTATGTGTGCGCGGAATGTGTGCGCGGCATTTTACAGACGTATAAAAAGCCCTTTCAATAGCACGTGCCAGCGACCAGGAGTTCCCGGCTACATGTTTGTTTGTGTTTTGTGTTTTTTCTAAAATAAGGGGCTCTCGTCTTTGGAAGTGCAAAGGGAACTTCCCGGAAAACGGCGAGCCGCCTTTGCAAAGAGGACTCTGGGCATCACGGTGGCCGTATTATTTGTTGTCCCTGTTCCGTTCTCTCGCAGTCTCTCGCAAGCTTCAGCAGAAAGGGAGAGAAAGGGGGAGGGTTGTGCAGACTGTTCTGGCAGCTTCCTTTTCAACACCGCCGCCACAGCAAAGCACGCACACCATCCCACCCCCTTGGCCGTGCACAGACTGCCTTTTGTGGACAAGATGGCATAGCCCTACCCCCTTTACCAGGGAGATCCGGCCGTGCGTGTTCCTGCGACGGCTGGGGCTTGTGTGAGATGTTGCTTGGGCCGCGGAGACTTTGCAAAACGCCATAAAAGGCTGCCTGCTATGGACACGCACTCTCCATGTGCCCGTTTGGCTCCCTCGCGTCGTCTTCCTCGCCGCCTCCTCCTCCTCCTTCTCTCCCCCCCCCCCCGCTCCCCACTCCAACACCATGCTATTGGGGGGGGGGGCTCAGTTCCAGGCCTAACACATGCTTGCAATCTCTGCTCATTTCTGTGCCATTAATTTCCTATCGTTGTGAGAATGGCACCAAACGGAGAGGGGCAGCTCATGCTGCAGAAGACAGAATCGGGATTCGAAATGACCTTAAGGGGTCGGAGAACTGGGCCCATCCAAGCTAATAAAATGAATTTCAGTAGAGACAAATGTAAGGTTTTGCACTTGGGCAGGAAGAATCAGATGCACAAATATAAGACAAGGTACACTTGGCTTATGGGACGCGGGTGGCGCTGTGGGTAAAACCTCAGTCCCTAGGACTTGCCGATCGCATGGTCGGCGGTTCGAATCCCCGCGGCGGGGTGAGCTCCCGTCGTTCGGTCCCAACTCCTGCCTACCTAGCAGTTCGAAAGCACGTCAAAGTGCAAGTAGATAAATAGGGACCGCTTACCAGCGGGAAGGTAAACGGCATTTCCGTGTGCTGCGCTGGCTTGCCAGATGCAGCTTGTCACGCTGGCCACGTGACCCGGAAGTGTCTGCGGACAGCGCTGGCTCCCGGCCTCTAGAGTGAGATGAGCGCACAACCCTAGAGTCTGGCAAGACTGGCCCGTACGGACAGGGGTACCTTTACCTTTACCTTTTTACACTTGGCTTATTAGCAGTTCATGTGAAAAGGATCTAGGTGTCTTGGTGGACTACAAGTTTAATATGAGTCAGCAGTGTGATACAGCAACAAAAAAAGCTAATGTTATTCTAGGCTGTGGCATCAACAGAAGTCTAGTGTCGGAAGTAATAAAGGTAAAGGTAAAGGACCTCTGACAGTTAAGTCTAGTTGCGGACGACTCTAGGGTTGCAGCGCTCATCTCGCTTTACAGGCCAAGGGAGCTGACGTTTGACCGCAGACACTTTTTCCAGGTCATGTGGCCAGCATGACTAAGCTGCTTCTGGCGAACCAGAGCAGTGCACGGAAACGCCATTTACCTCCCCGCTGCCACAGTCCCTATTTATCTACTTGCACTTTGACGTGCTTTCGAACTGCTAGGTTGGCAGGAGCAGGGACCGAGGAACGGGAGCTCACCCCGTCGCGGGGATTTGAACCGCCGACCTTCTGATCGGCAAGCCCTAGGGTCTGTGGTTTAGACCACAGCGCCACCCGCATCCCACAAGGGAAGTAATAGTGCCACTCTATTCTGCCATGGTCAGACGACACCTGGAATACTGTGTCCAATTCTGGGCACCACAGTTTAAGAAGGATGTTGACAAGCTGGAAGGTGGGCAGAGGAGGGCAACGAAGATGATCCAGGGTCTGGAAACCAAGCCTGATGAGGAATGGTTGAGGGAGTTGGGCATGCTTAGCCTGGAAAAGAGGAAACTGAGAGGAGATATGACAGCCATCTTCACATACAGTGGTACCTCGGGTTAAGAACTTAATTCGTTCTGGAGGTCTGTTCTAAACCTGAGGTACCACTTTAGCTAATGGGGCCTGCCGCTGCCACAGCACGATTTCTGTTCTCATCCTGAAGCAAAGTTCTCAACCCGAGGTACTATTTCTGGGTTAGCAGAGTCTGTAACCTGAAGCGTCTGAAACCCAAGGTACCACAGTATCTCAAGGACTGTCATATGGAAGAAGGAACAAGTTTGTTTCCTCCGGGTCTGGAGGGTAGGACTCGAACAAGAAAGGAGATTCTGGCTAAACATCAGGAATAACTTTCTGACAGTAAGAACTGTTTGTTAGTAGGTCTCTGTCAAGAGGCGGTGGACCTTCCTTGCTGGTTTTTAAGCAGAGGTTGGATAGATTAGGCTGATCGCCAAAGAATTGATGCTTTTGCATTCTGGTGCTGGAGGAGACTCTTGAGAGTCCCATGGACTGCAAGAAGATCAAACCTCTCCATTCTGAAGGAAATCAGCCCTGAGTGCTCACTGGAAGGACAGATCCTGAAGCTGAGGCTCCAAGACTTTGGCCGCCTCCTGAGAAGAGAAGACTCCCTGGAAAAGACCCTGATGTTGGGAAAGATGGAGGGCACAAGGAGAAGGGGACGACAGAGGACGAGATGGTGGGACAGTGTTCTTGAAGCTACCAGCATGAGTTGGACCAAACTGCGGGAGGCAGTGGAAGACAAGAGTGCCTGGCGTGCTCTGGACCAGGGGGTCACGAAGAGTCGGACACGACTAAACAACTAAACAACAAAAATAGGGAGCTTCCTTATACAGGTTACAGACTCTGCTAACCCAAAAATAGTACCTCGGTTTAAGAACTTTGCTTCAGGGTGAGAACAGAAATCGTGCTCTGGTGGCACAGCAGCAGCAGGAGGCCCCATTAGCTAAAGTCTGTTTCAGGTTAAGAACAGTTTCAGGTTAGGAACGGACCTCCGGAATGAATTAACTACGTAACCAGAGGTAGCACTGTAACCATGTCCTATTTGGGGAATACCGAATTCAGCCTTGACCACACTGACCGGCAGCAGCTCTCCAGGAGATGCCATGGGGGGAATTGAACCTGAGATCTGCATGCAAAAGACGATGCTCTAACCACTGAGCTACGGCCCTGCCCCAGCAAATGACCAACCCTGTAGGATACTGAAGGCCAGCAAGCTGCCTGTTATGTATATGATTATATTTTTGCTGTCTTTGGTTTGATGGGGGGGAATTATTTGGATTTTCTGAAGCAGGATTAAAAGTTCGAGGAGGGTGGAAGGGTTTCTAAAAAAGCAGGGAAGGTTAGTACAGTGATACCTCAGGTTACATACGCTTCAGGTTACAGACTCCGCTAACCCAGAAATAGTGCTTCAGGTTCAGAACTTTGCTCCAGGATGAGAACAGAAATCGTGCTCTGGCGGCATGGCGGCTACAGGAGGCCCCATTAGCTAAAGTGGTGCTTCAGGTTAAGAACAGTTTCAGGTTAAGAATGGGCCTCCGGAATGAATTAAGTTCTTAACCGGAGGTA
Organism: Podarcis gaigeae; assembly: GCF_964106915.1. Classification (NCBI taxonomy): domain Eukaryota; kingdom Metazoa; phylum Chordata; class Lepidosauria; order Squamata; family Lacertidae; genus Podarcis; species Podarcis gaigeae. The sequence goes on from NC_139684.1 coordinate 83,525,869, forward strand.
CCACTGTAGCATAATCCCAGTGCTTTTTTTTCTTAAACAAATGTTTAGGGGTACTCTCATTTTGACTCAGGAAAATCACCATTTTATAGTTCGAACCGGGGGAAATAAATGCAGTAAATGGACAAAAGTACAATATTCAAAAAATGTTTAGGGGTATGCATACCCCTGCGTCCTCCCAGAAAAATAGCACCGTGTAATCCTATGTATGTTTCAATGCAGGAATCTTCGCATGTACTCACTCACTCACACTCTCTCTCTCTCTCTCTCTCTCTCTCTCTCTCTCTCTCTCTGGGACCTTTGGGTATATATTGTAGAACTGTGGAGTCCATCACCCTTTGCTGCCAGGGGATCAGCTGCGGTTGTCGATTGGCAAAAAGCACTCTGCACGTGCTCCGGAACATCCCCTCCGGCGGTGTTTCTGCAAAAACCCCGTGGCTGAGGCCCGGCACGGAAACAGTTTCTGAGTGCAAGCCCCACCTTTGGGCTTCGGCAGGCTTGCGTCCTGAAAAAGTTTCCATGCACAGGAATTCCACAAACACACACACACACACATACAAAAACCCTCTGTCCTCCCGTGCTAGTATACAAGAGAGTCTCCGAGGGCCCTGCTTGGAATCTGAGAATTGCTGCAAGCCCAGATTCCCAACCCATCATCTCCTGCCCGAAATAGGAAGCCACCGAAAGGGGAGCAAAGCAGCTGGTTTCGGACAGAATCTGACAAATGCCCCAGGGCAGCTTGGAAGGAAGCCTCTCTCTCCCCTCCCCCTAGATGGAGGGTTAGGGTTTGTTTTGGAGGGGGGGTTCTTTTTTTTAAGTACCCAAAAATATCAAGCCATCGGATCTGTTGTGTGTGCAGCTTTCCACTGTAGGAGACTGAGTGAGGCCTTTGTAACAGATTCACAGGCACTGCATCCACCCACCCAATACTCTGGGGGCTGCTCAGCTGTTTGTGTGAAACCATTCTTGCAGTTTCCAGTTGGAACTCCTTGCCTCTTGATTTCAGATCGGGTTCTTTCGCCGTTCTCTTTTTGGGCATCTGGAAAACCACTTTGCTTTGGACTTCCCAGATGTTTAGAAAGTCAGTGCGAGTTTTCGTCTGTTTTTAGTCCGTTGTTATTTTGGCTTTTCGAACATCTCACACTATTGCTGCTAGTTCTTCCTATTGATAGATTTTATCGTTTTTGTAAACCTGCCTTGAGGTTTTTTGGTTTTATTTTGGTTTTACAGCCAAGCAGCGTATATATTTTATGGAAGAAAATGAAAATATCGTATTTTTCGCTCTATAAGACACACCAGACCACAAGACACACCTAGTTTTTGGAAGAGGAAAACAAGACAAAAAATATTCTGAATCTCAGAAACCTGAACAGCAAAAGGGATCTCTGCGCAGTGAAAGCAGCAATCCCTCTTGCTGTTCTGGCTTCTGGGATAGCTGCACAGCCTGCATTCGCTCCATAAGATGCACACACATTTCCCCTTACTTTTTAGGAGGGAAAAAGTGAGTCTTATAGAGCAAAAAATACGGTAAATAAAGCGTCCCTGGCTCAGTCCCTGGGATCATCTGCAATAAGGGTCTGAGATAAGAATCCCTGTCTAGAAACTTGGAGAGCAGCTGCCAGTCAGTGCAGGCAATGCTAAGACAAATGGACCAATGGTCTGATTTCTCCCATTCCCCCCCCCCCAATGACCCATTGCCAACCTGGCGCCCTTCAGGTTCTCAAAGCTGGCCATGGCTCAGTTCCAGGGTGCAATTCCTGGCATCCATAGCTATAAAGGATCTCTGGTAACAGGCAACAGGAAAGACCTGTACATGGGACTGCATGGTCAGAGTCCATAATCCTGGGCTAGATGAATAATAGATTCAGAGAACTGTAGTGTTGGAAGAGACCACGAGGGTCATTTGGCCAAACACACAGCAGTGCAGGAATCACAGGTAATTGTTGTTTAGTCGTTTAGTCATGTCCGACTCTTTGTGACCCCGTGGACCAGAGCATGCCAGGCACTCCTGTCTTCCACTGCCTCCCAGTTTGGTCAGACTCATGCTGGTAGCTTCAAGAACACCGTCCAACCATCTCGTCCTCTGTCGTCCCCTTCTCCTTGTGCCCTCCATCTTTCCCAACATCAGGGTCTTTTCCAGGGAGTCTTCTCTTCTCATGAGGTGGCCAAAGTCTTGGAGCCTCAGCTTCAGGATCTGTCCTTCCAGTGCGCACTCAGGGCTGATTTACTTAAGAATGGAGAGGTTTGATCTTCTTGCAGTCCATGGGACTCTCAAGAGTCTCCTCCAGCACCAGAATTCAAAAGCATCAATTCTGAGGACTGCAAACTTTCACTGGTTGATCAGTACAATAAAGCTGATTGACCTTTTAAACTGCCTAGAAAGACCTGGTTCTTCGGGTCATTAATTTCAACATCAACACAAGTATAGTGTCCGGATCAAGGGAAGGAATAGTGCCACTGTATTCTGTCTTGGTCAGACCACACCTGGAATACTGTGTCCGGTTTTGGGTGCCACAATCTAAGAAGGATATTGACAAGCTGGAAGGTGGGCAGAGGAGGGCAACCAAGATAACCAGGGGTCTGGAAACCAAGTCTTATGAGGAACGGTTGAGGAACTTGGGTCCTTTTAGCCTGGGAAAGAGGAGACTGTGAGGAAATATGACAGCCGTCTTCAAATATCTTGAGGGCTGTCACATGGGAAATGGAACAAGTTTGCTTGTGTGTGGTGTAGAGCCAGTGTGGTGTAGTGGTTAAGAGCAGTAGTCTCGTAATCTGGGGAACCGGGTTCGCTTCCCTGCTCCTCCACATGCACTTCTACAACTTGTATACAGTGAGATTACATTAGCACCCCTCACTCAGCTCTCTTAGTCTTAATTCCCCTCGTTTACTGACGCACACCTACCAAACCCGAAAGTCAGTTGCCCTGTTGTTATTTTTTCATTCAGCAGCCTAACAGCCCATGGATAGAAGCTGTTCTTTACCCTGTTGGTGCGACTAATCATGCTTCTATATCTTCTGCCCAAGGGCAGGAGATCAAGAATGTGCCACCCAGGGTGTGAATTTTCCTCACTCTCCTGAGGCAATGTTCTCCCACTATTTCATCCGGGGAATTCACAGGACAGCCCATAATATCTTGTGCTGTATTCACCACCCTCTGTAGGCACTTCCTATTAGTTGATGTCAAACCAGCGTACCACACCGTGATGCAGTATGAAAAGACAATTTCTATTGTTGACTGGTAGAAGGAGATCATCAAATGTTGATTGACATCGTTCTTTTGCAATACTCTGAGGAGATGGAGTCTCTGTTGGATCATCACCTCACATGAACCACCTTCCTTCCTTCCTTCCTTCCTTCCTTCCTTCCTTCCTTCCTTCCTTCCTTCCTCAATGTTCTTTATTCTTCAGACTCAAATCCAAAGTTTCATTAGCAGTGGTCTTTATTCTTCAGACTCAAATCTCGAGTCTTGAAGAAGAGAAGAAGAAGAGTTTGGATTTGATATCCCGCTTTATCACTACCTGAAGGAGTCTCAAAGCGGCTAACATTCTCCTTTTCCCTTCCTCCCCCATAACAAACACTCTGTGAGGTGAGTGAGGCTGAGAGACTTCAGAGAAGTGTGACTGGCCAAGGTCACCCAGTAGCTGCATGTGGAGGAGCAGGGAAGCGAACCCGGTTCACCAGATTATGAGACTACCGCTCTTAACCATTACACCACACTGGTTCTCTTGATTTCTGCCATGGATTTATTCAGGCTGGAAACATCTTTTCTCAGGGGAAGGAGAACCGGAGACAAATCCTATTATGATTCTCTGCGGACTGATGAGACAAACACTTGGGTCGTGATGGCTTCATCCCACATCTCCAGTCTGTCCACCTCATCATCCCTACTTTGGGACACCATCACTGTTTATTGCAGGTCCCGGCCGCCTGACTGGCCTTCAGGAGGCAGAGAGGGAGAAATCCACAAACCAAGGGGACCTGCTTTGTCCCCTTTTCTTCCTTTCCCGCACCTCAGGGATGCCCAGTTTGGAAGAACTGTTCTGCGTTGGATCAAAAGCGTTTGCTGTTTTAATTGCAGGGTGAAATGGAATGGTTGGAGAAGCTGCCATCTTGAGCAATGTTGTCACCAGCCCCCCCCCATAGTGCTTTATTGCGGGTGCACAGGATCTAACCAATTTTCAGTTGCTAGTCTCAAGTTGTTGTTTTTTAAGTGAACCTAAGAACATAACATAAAGGGACGCGGGTGGCGCTGTGGGTTAAACCACAGAGCCTAGGACTTGCCGATCAGAAGGTCGGAGGTTCGAATCCCCGCGACGGGGTGAGCTCCTGTTGCTCGGCCCCTGCTCCTGCCAACCTAGCAGTTTGAAAGCACATCAAAGTGCAATCTCTCTCTCTCTCTCTCTCTCTCTCTCTCTCTCTCTCTCTCTCCATCTTGCTGCTTTTCCTTTGGCTTTATATCATAAACCCTTTGCCTTTTTTTCTAACTACAGATCTCGCACAGATCTACTTCCTTTGTTCCCTTTAATGGCTCATCGCCCAGACGACGGGGTGAGCTTCTGTTGCTCAGTCCCTGCTCCTGCCCACCTAGCAGTTTGAAAGCACGTCAAAGTGCAAGTAGATAAATAGGTACCGCTCCAGCGGGAAGGTAAACGGCGTTTCCGTGTGCTGCTCCGGTTCGCCAGAAGCGGATTAGTCCTGCTGGCCACATGACCCGGAAACTGAACGCTGGCTTCCTCGGCCACTAAAGCGAGATGAGCGCCGCAACCCCAGAGTCGGTCATGACTGGGGTTTACCTTACTGGCATGTGGCTACTAGTCACCTGGGTTTCTGCATCCCTGAGATGAGAAGATGATTTGTAAGCTGGAACTTCCTTTATTGACTCCCAATTGCCTGCTAGTTTGATTTGCATTAACTGAGTGGTCAAACTGATTTTAAGCCCTAATCAGACTGGAGGTGATTCATACTGTGAGCTGGTCACTGGCAACAGGTTGTTTTAAAATATAGTTCCTGAATTTGTTTTCAAGCTGACAGCATCCAAGAGAACCTTACAGTAAAACGAATCAAGCCATTAATAATAGATTGAAAGCTGACATCGTTCGTTGTAAAGAATGAATGGAAACAGTCGTCTAAAAAGCCCTTTACATTCAGAATGCTATTTTGTTCATTCTGTCTACTCTCTAACATTATCTCAGGGCTCACTTCTGTTGGATCCAGGATTTGTTCTGTTTGCCCCACGTTTGCTAGGCATGGGTCTGAGAGGTTTTTCTTCCATCCTGCCTCTCCCCCCAGGAAAACCTGCTCTTTACTGCTGAATCAGAACAAATGTCAATCCCTGATTGACATGTCTTCCATCATGAGTGGGTTTTCCCATGGAAAGTGGCAGGATGAAAGAAAAAACCTCTACGACCGAGTCCTAGGACAAATGGAAATGTAGATGATCCCTAAGTCATGTTGTTTTTTGTTTTTGTTTTAAAGAAGAAGATACAACTAAAAAACTTCAAAACTATTTTGAGATTGCAAGAGGTAGTAATTCTCTGGACAACGCTGTATAGGGACCCTAGCGTTCCCAGAAAGTGTTCCTACAATAACTTGGGGCTTTTGCTCTGAAATAAGACGTTATTTTCGGCATTACAATGGTGCCTCGGTTTACAAACTTAATCCATTCCGGAAGTCTGTTCTTAAACCGAATCCGTTCTTAAACCAAGGTGCTTTCCCTTAATAAGGCCTCCCGCCGCCGGTAAAGTTCGCAAACGTCCGGTTTTACGGAGTTCGTAAACCAAATAGTTTGTAAACAGGGCTGTACTTAAACCGAGGTACCACTATATAGCAAAAAAAACCCTTTTATTTTTCACTTGTTGGATTTCCCCCTGAGAGGGGCAAGCCCAGATGACATTGAGCTGGTATGTAGAAACCGGCATTTTTACATCAGGTCTGCAAAACAAAACTGTGCTGGGTCCTGCAAGTACTCAGGTCTCTCCTTCTCTCAGACCTGAGTCTCTGCAGCTTGGGAGACGTCGGTGGGTTACTAGACCCAGGGGCCGCCTCATTCTCCCCTGACCCAACTGGTAGTGGAGCAGCTGTAAGTGATGGCCCAGCTGAAGGCAACGAGGTCATCCCCACATCTGGAGCTAGGGCAGGCTCAGGCCCCTGACTCGGCCCAGCTGGTGTTTGTTGCAGGGGAACCTGTGCAGACTGGGACTCTTCAGGATCAGGCCCTAGACTTGGTTCAGGTGATGCCTGAGGCAAAGGATCCGGTGCGGACTGAGACTCCTCTGGTTCCGAGTCTGAGCCTGAGTCCCAGGCCATCACACAAAAGAAAACAAAAAACCTTGCATGCTTGAGAAGTCCCCCTCTTGCAATAAGCGCCTGCCTGGGCGATGCACTCTAACAGGTGCAGGCAGGTAAGACGGGGGTGAAGGAAGAGCTTGCTCCTTTTCTTGGGAACTCTTGGAATATCCTGGTCCAAGAAAGGCCTCTTCCGGCATTTGGGGCATTGAGGGCAGAAGTGAAGGCAGAGTCAGTGACGGAAGCGACGAAGGTGGATTCACAAAAGGGGTTTCTCAGCATAGCTGTCAACTTACAGATGTGAAAATAAGGGACTGGCAGCCTTGAAAATAAGGGATCAGTAGCCAAAATAAGGGATTTTGGCTTAGCTTATACAGAAATCCGCCACTGATGGAGCCATGCTGCTTTGGCTGCCACTGACTGTGTTTTGCAGGAGGTTGGACTAGATAATCCTAAGGGTCTACAACTCCCATCAAAGAAGAGTGGCAGACAAAACTGATGAACGACGTCGAGATGGCAAAGCTTACAGGCAGAATTAGAAACCAGGAAGAGGACCTCTTTAATAAAGATTGGGGAAAGTTTATAATTTAGTTGAAAAGCTATTGTAAAGAGCTACATACATTGGTAGGATTGACAGAACACTTGTAGAAAAAATTTGAACTATGGATGGACAAATGATTTGTAAAAATAGAGTTATGAGAGGGATGCAGAGGGGGAAATCACTACATTAAGATGCTGCACCGGTTGGAGGGGATGCTAAGCAGCACGTCGGGGCTGCCGTCGTCCTGGCGCGAGGAGTTCCATCGGCCCTTATCCGCCCGAGAGAGGGGGGGAGGGAGGGAGACTCTCGCCCACGCCGTCCATGAGCCCGGCATGAGGCGGTTGCGGCGCCGCTGAAGCGCCGCCCTTCTGCGTCCCTCCCCATCCCCTCCTCTTCCTCCTCCCTCAGGCTGCCTCCTCAGCCGCTACTACTGCTGCCGCTTCCGGCTTCCCCTGGCAGCATGGCGGAAGAGAGGGTCTGCCTGCCCGCCCGCCGCCACCTGTCTCCTCACGACGCACCCCTGAGGGGGAAAAGGAAAAGACGGAGACGCGGCAGCTCGTGCGCACGCTCTCTCTCCCAGCGGAGGACTCCGAGCCGCTGCTTCCCTCCCAAGCTGGGCGAGCATGAAACCTGGGAAATTTAAGGGACATCATCAATAAGGAACAGCAGCGGGACACGGCGCTGGGATAAAGGAGTTTCCCGCCAAATAAGGGACGGTTGAGAGCTATGGTTTCTCAGACACCCCAGACTGTAGGTTTTGCAGATGCAGAGGACGCTGAGCAACAGCTGAGAGGGGGCTGCTGGCTCTTTCTTGGCAAACCCCCGAACAGGGCCAGGTGTCCCAGCCATCGCTCTGCTCTGCCAACTTCTGGTGCCAGACTGAAAAGTCAAAAACAGGTTGCTGAAAGAGAGCAGAAGCACGTTGGAAGTGGGGTAAGACTTTTGTGGTGGCAGTTCCTGCAGTCCGGCTCTCGCTCTCTCTCTCGGCTCCTGAAAGGCAGAGAGGATAAACAGGAGGTGCTTGTTCGCCCGCATCTAAATCTGCGCCCTTTTTTAAAAGCTTGCCCGCAAACTCTTAGCAAATGCAGCCAGCCAGCCTCGCCATCTTGCTGCTGCCGTTTGCAGGCTTGAAAAGAAGTTAGGCTTTTGCAAGAGCTGGCAAATGCGCTGCAGCAACTCAGCTGACAGGTTGTCCTCAGGAGACACGGCTGGCTCTGGTGGATTTTTCCATGAGGCTTTAAGAAGAAGAAAAAAAAAACCCCAAAACACAACAACATTGTTGCTTTCTTGCACTGGGTGCAGGAGGGAACGGGGGGAAATGTACTAATATTAAGCCTTGGCCGGGCTGGCTTGCCTTGTGTGGCGTGTTCTCTAGAAGAAGAAAGCCTGCCCTGTTCTCCATCAGCGGCGTCTGAAAGCAGACGGGATTGTGAGGAAGCACAGAAAGATGGAGAAAGATACCCCCCCATACACAATGCAGGCTCTTATTTTCATAGTAGAATCATATAATGATAGAGATGGACGGGACCCCCAAGGGCCATCTAGCCTGACCCCCTGAAATCAGAGGCGTAGGAAGGGGGTGGGGGGGCCACCCTGGATGTCATGACTAAGGGGGCGACATTCGGCGCGCCACCTGCCCGTGACTCCCAAGCCTACCCTGAGCCGTCAGTGGGGGGGAGTGACAAAATAAATTTGCACCCGGTACCACCTGACCTTGCTACGCCTCTGCCTGCAATGCAGGAATTTCAGCTGAAGCCCCCCTGACAGATGGCCACCCAACCTCTGCTTAAAAACCTCCAAGGAAGGAGAGTCCACAACCTCCAGTGGGGGACAGTTCCACCGTCAAGCAGCTGTTACTGTTTGAAAATTCCACCTGATTTTTATTCGGAATCTCCTTTCTTGAATCTCTTAGTCCGATTCTCCCCTCTGGAGCATCTCGCTCCACTTCCATGTCGCAGCATTTGGAAAATGGCTCTGAGCCTCCTCTTCTCCAGGCTAAACATGCCCAGCTCCTTCAATCGTTCCTCATCAGGCTTTGTTTCCACAGCCTTGATCATCTTGGTTGTTGTCCTCTGCACAGCTTCCAGCTTGTTGTTAATAATAATAATAATAATAATAATAATAATAATAATAATAATAATAATAATTTATTTGTACCCTGCCCATCTGCCTGGGTTTCCCCAGCCACTCTGGGCAGCGTCCAACAAAGATTAAAAATACATCAAAATGTCACACATTAAAAACTTCCCTAAACAGGGCTGCTTTCAAATGTTTTCTAAATGTCAGGTAGTTGTTTATCTCTTTGACATCTGCTGGAAGGGCGTTCCACAGGGCGGGCGCCACCACCAAGAAGGCCCTCTACCTGGTTCCCTGTAACTTGGCTTCTCGCAGTGAGGGAACCGCCAGAAGGCCCTCGGCGCTGGACCTCAGTGTCCGGGCTGAACGATGGGGGTGGAGATGTTCCTTCAGGTATACTGGACCGAGGCCGTTTAGGGCTTTAAAGCTCAGCACCAACACTTTGAATTGTGCTCGGAAACGTACTGGGAGCCAATGTAGCTCTTTCAAGACCGGTGTTATACGGTCCCGGCGGCCGCTCCCAGTCACCAGTCCAGCTGCCGCATTCTGGATTAATTGCAGTTTCTGGGTCACCTTCAAAGGTAGCCCCACATAGAGCGCATTGCAGTAGTCCAAACGGGAGATAACTAGAGCATGCACCACTCTGAGGTGCCCAGAACTGGACACAGGACTTCCAACCAACCCACGCCTCCCTCCCGCTTTTTATTTTAACCTTCTCATATCTGACTTGTTCTGTTGTTGTGGAGTTCGGATGATTGGCAGCTGTCAGCTACTTATTGTAGGAGCAAAGCATTTTGCAGGAGAGCCTCTGTTTAAGATGCCAGTTAAAGCCTCTTCATTTTTATTGTCCATTTTTATTTGCTGATGGAGAACAAGCCAGTTTTATTTGTGCGTTCGCAGTTATTTGTACTATCAGGGCAGTCATACTGTGACTCCTCTTTCGATTTCGTCTACACTCTGCAGAAATTTTGGGGTGCCTCCACTACTTCATTTCCAACCAGTGTGTAACTTCCTGCTGAAATACTTCTTATTCGACAAATGTGTTTTTGGGGGGCAGGGGCGGTGTAGGGCTTGACCCACTTTTGTTTGTAAGTTCTAAACCTCTTATCCTATGTGAATTCCCCTCCTCTGTGTTTTTGTTAAAGCTTTCTAAGCCATTGCCTATGAATGCATCTTGTGGCAGGGAGTTCCAGAAGGTAACTTTGCATTGTGCAAAGTAATCATTTCTTTTTTCTGGCTTGAATCTATTGCTCGCCTAATATGATGTGAGAGGGAGAAAAACAATGCTCTCTACTTTCTCCTCACCAGATATCATCTTATAAGCTTCTTATAAGCTTCTTTCTTTTTTATATTCTATTTATTTATTTATACTTTTCAAGTTTATACATTTCACTAATTTTATACATTTCACTAATTCTACATTCATTTTATAATAATAATTTATTATTTATACCCCGCCCATCTGGCTGGGCCTCCCCAGCCACTCTGGGCGGCTTCCAACAGAGTATTAAAATACAGAAGTCTGTTAAACATTAAAAGCTTCCCTAAAGAGGGCTGCCTTCGGATGTCTTCTAAAAGTCTGGTAGTTGTTCTTCTCTTTGACATCTAGTGGGAGGGCGTTCCACAGGGCGGGTGCCACTACCAAGAAGGCCCTCAGCCTTTGACATTTCCAAACTTGACTTCCACCCCTCCTCTTTCTGCGGTTCCTTAAATTTGCTTTTAATATCTTCTGCATATCCACATTAACTTAATTTGCTCATTTATTTCGTCTTCTTTAAGACGAATCATTTCCATTCATATATATATATAATCTTATAAGCTTCTATCATGTTCCACCCCGCATTGCACACTGAAACATTGTGGGCACATGAACCTCTTTCCTGGTTCAATATCTTGCAAGTCTAGCAGCTGCCAGAGAGCAAAATAACCTCTCCACTCCACGCCACCTGCAACCTGGCTCCTGTCCTGCTCCTTGAACAATGCCTCAAAGGCAAATAAATATATTTACCCAAGAAAATATATTTCACTCCCTCTTGAAAAGCCACTGGAACAGGGCCAGTCTCGGATGGAGAGGGCCGGGGCGTCAAAAGGCAGCCGCTCTCGCCCAGACGCAACCAAGGTCAAGGCCCCGTGTGTGAGGGTCCTTCTCGTGCAATATTTCGGCAGGTCCAGAGGGAAGAGAGGAGGAACAGCTGCTCAGGGTGTGAGCCTGACCTTCTTCTCTGCCTCAGCGGCGCAGGGACTGCGAAATCCCCTCTGCTGCTGAATGGCTAAAGATACACAAATCCCTTTGAGCTGGAAGCTGGAAGCAGCCCACTAGGCAGACAGCAGAACACCCCAAACCACAAGGCTCAATGCGCCTCTGATGGGCCACCATGCGCGGCTGGGGGAGGCCAGGTGCGCCACAACTTCTGCAGGTTCAAGAGACGGTGATGGGTTGAGCAAGCTCCGGTGGGCTTTAAAAGCGCTCGCTATACAGTGGTACCTCGGGTTACAGACACTTCAGGTTACAGACTCTGCTAACCCAGAAATAGTACCTCGGGTTAAGAACTTTGCTTCAGGATGAGAACAGAAATCGCGCAGCAGCGGTGCGGTGGCGGCGGGAGGCCCCATGAGCTAAAGTGGTACCTCAGGTTTAGAACAGTTTCAGGTTAAGAACGGACCTCCGGAACGAATTAAGTTCTTAACCTGAGGTACCACTGTACATCTTTCCGCAGGGCCTGCAAGACAGAGCTGTTCCGCCTGACCTTTGGTCCCTCCCCTTATGGTTTTGATCTATGGGCTACTTTTAAATTGAGGCTGCATTTTAAATTGCATCTTAACCTGTATTTTAAATTGTTTTCTCTCTTTTTTTCCTATTATGTTTTTATTGTAATTTTACTGGCGTTAGCCGCCCTGAGCCCAGCTCTGGCCGGTGAGTGGGGTATAAATATATTATTATTATTATTATTATTATTATTATTATTATTATTATATCATACCCTCCAACCTTTCTCCGATGCAAATAGGGGCGTCCCATTCCACACATCTTACCGGGTTGCCCCAGCCATTCTGGGCAGCTTCTGACATATATCAAAACATAACAAAACATTAAAAGAAAAAACCCTCTCCCTATGCAGAATTGCCTTCAGACAGCTCGGGAGTCAAATAACTCTATACCTTCCAACGTTTCTCCAGTGAAAATGGGGACGTCCTAAGGAAAAGCAGGATCAAATCAGAAACCGGGACAGCTTATCTAAATGAGGAACGTCCTGGAAAATAGGGAAACTTGGAGGATTGGCAAAATATTTTGGGAAGTGGTTTCCGTGACCTCCGTGCATTTGGACGCCTTGGGGACGCGGGTGGCGCTGTGGGTTAAACCACAGAGCCTAGGACTTGCCAATCAGAAGGTCGGTGGTTTAAATCCCCGTGACGGGGTGAGCTCCCATTGCTTAGTCCCAGCTTCAGCCAACCTAGCAGTTTGAAAGCACATCAAAGTGCAAGTAGATAAATAGGTACCGCTCTGGCGGGAAGGTAAACGGCGTTTCCATGCGCTGCTCTGGTTCGCCAGAAGCGGCTTAGTCATGCTGGCCACATGACCTGTACGCCGGCTCCCTCGGCCAATAAAGCGAGATGAGCGCCGCAACCCCAGAGTCAGCCACGACTGGACCTAATGGTCAGGGGTCCCTTTACCTTTACCTTTAAAGACGCCGTAACCAAATGATGTGGTTCCTGAGATCAAGGAGCAGGTTTCTGTCAGTTTTGGGGTACGGTGGGATGCAATTTTGAATCGACAGCAGACGGCACCTTCTAAAAATGCATTGAGCAATGCTGGGTACAAGGTTGCTCATGCGCGTATGAGAGAGAAATGTCTCCATCGATAGCTACGAGTCATGAAAACTCAAAGTGGATGATGGACTATATGGGACTGGCAGAAATGACTGGCAGAATCCGAGACCAGGGAGAAGAGTCGGCGGAAGAAGATTGGAAGAAATTTAAAGACTATCTACAGAAATATTGCAAAATCAATGAATGTTAGAATGATGTCGGATAGAAATTAAGTGGTTTCCAGCTGTAATGCTTTAAGAGAATATGGGGGGGGGGGGAGGTTTAGAAAATTTATTGATAAGGATTTGCTGAACTAACAATTTGAATTGGAATACAAAAAAGGGAGGTATGAGGAGGTCTGGGAAATAAGTTAATGAAAAATAAGTAATGGAAACTTTATGTGTTTTTAATCATTTTTATTTTTGTTTTTTTGTTTTTTTTGTTATTTTTTATTTTTATTGTATTATTATTGAAAACTTTAATAAATATTCTTGGGGGGGGGGGTTTAGACCACAGCGCCACCCGCGTCTCTGTGGAGGACTACTATTCCTCTTCCAGAGCAACGATTCCCAAGGCCCCCTGGGAAGAGGGATGGTTTGTTAAACTGCTCTTGGAATAGGGGTGTCTCTCAGCACCCTTAACACACTACAGCTCCCAGTATATTTTTGGGGGGGGAATCCATCGCTGTTTAAAATGGCATCATGACACCCTAAGAAGGATGAAAAGGCGCCATTTTGGTTGGACCCTTTACTTTTAGGGATGCGGGTGGCGCTGTGGGTTAAACCACAGAACCTAGGACTTGCCCATCAGAAGGACGGCGGTTCGAATCCCCACGACGGAGTGAGCTCCTGTTGCTCGGTCCCTGCTCCTGCCCACCTAGCAGTTCGAAAGCACATCAAATTGCAAGTAGATAAATAGGTACCACTCTGGCGGGATGGTAAACGGCATTTCCGTGCGCTGCTCTGGTTCGCCAGAAGCGGCTTAGTCATGCTGGCCACATGACCCGGAAGCTGTACACCGGCTCCCTTGGCCAGTAAAGCGAGATGAGCGCTGCAACCCCAGAGTCGTCCGCGACTGGACCTAACAGTCAGGGGTCCCTTTACCTTTAGGCAGGCTCTTTTTAGGGCAAACCAAGCATGCCATACTTTCCCTCTTGCTTCTCTCCCCAAGTCTTTTGCAATCTCCTCCCCAAACAAACCCCATTCCATCCTCCTGGGTCACATCCTTGCGCTATTTATAAGCTGTTTCTCTCTCCCTCCCCGCCTTGAGACTTCCAGCTGTCGCCCTGCCAAGGCGGCGGCGATTGCATCTCTCCCCGAGCATCTCTTCGCTTCATCTTTCCGTCGCCATGTGAGGAAATCGCTTTCGAGATCCTCGGGGGCTATCTGTTTCCCCAAACACCACATCTCTGAGACGTCGTCGTTGCCGCCGGTTGAGTCACCCGGTTGACGCCAAGTGCTGAGGTCACCTGACCCCCCTTGCCGGGTCACGTGACCTCGCCACCCCACCAGTTGGCCGCACAGTTTATTTTAAGGCATGCGCTCAGGCCTCTGTTGGTGCACAGGGCCTTCTCTGAGAAACCTCTGAGTCATGCTACCCCTGCCCAGAGTTGGCGTTGCTTATAAGGGAAGCTCTGGCCCGCTATTAATATGACCCAGGCTAGGCGGTCCGGAGGCCATAGCAGGTGGGCTCGAAAATGCCACATTATTTCCCCGCTTCTTGCTCATCCGAAGGGCCATCTGCCAGAGGGTAGCTAAGGCACGAAAATAAACATGAGCGCATCTGCCTGCGTTATGTGGGGTTGATGAGCTTCTGCCAATCCGGTGCCCTCAATTTATTTTTATTTATTTTTTTGGACTGCTATGCCCACAGAACCAGACTTTCCTAAAGGAATGGAAGAAGTTTTCGACTACAGTTGTAATCCATTGACATCGCTCGTAGGGTTAAAATAAGTTTTGTAATTTATAAATTATTGCGAGGAGAATTAAGAATAGATGTATCGGAAATGTGAGTTTTTAGCAGTAACTATAGAAACAAAATGCATAATTAGAAAGGCTTTAGAAAAACATTGGTCGAGGTTGAAGGAAGTCTGAGGCGGTGATAGCCCAAAAATTCGGAATGATGCTTAAAAGGATGTTATACTGGAAAATATGTGTAAAAACAAACAAAAATTATTTATTAGATAATGCCCATCCGAACTCGGCCAGGGCACTAGGTTTATTTTATTTTTGTTTATTGTGTTTATATCTCACCTTTTTCTCCAAGGAGCTCAAGGTGAGGGGGAGTGTTTCTTCCCCCTCCTCATTTTCTCCCCACAACAACCCTGTGAGGTAGGTTAGGCGAAGAGATGCAGGGTCCAAAGTCTCGCCCAGTGAACTTCACGACCAAGTGGGAGGATTCGAACCCTGGTCTCCAGATCGTAGTGTGACGCTCCAACCACTACACCCCATGGGCTCTCTTTTTCCCCAATTATTTTTTTATTTGCATTTTCAAATAACTGTTGATCTAAATTAAATTTCAAATAACTGTTGAGCTGTGCCACACAGAGCCGGCCCTATCGTTAGGCAAAGTGAGGCAGGGGGAGAGGCAGAAGGAAGGAGAGGGGTGGCAAAGTGTGGATGTGAGCCATTATTATTATTATTATTAATTATTTTTTTATTAAGTACAAATTAGAAAACATACATATTTACAACAAAAGAAAATACAAAAGAAAAAGAAAATACATATAACCAAGGGAAAAAAATTAGAGAATACTTTGCCTCTTTTCATATTTACAGTTATTTATACCTCTATAAAATGCTATTCACAATAAAAGAGTGAAATGATAGGTAGGATATCAGAAAAAAAGAAAAAATAAAGAAGTAAAAGAAAAAGATCATAGGTGAATTTTTTTTAAGTAGATAAGTATTCACTATACATAGGCGTTTCCCATCTATATTTATATTCAATTGTATAATTTCATCTTGTCCTTATCTACCTTAAATAAAGTGTTGTTTTTTAAAAAAGACTTCCACCGTTTGCCTCACACGTTTTTAATCATCCGTTTGTCAGATCCTCTCTTCTTCATATTTTCCCTTTGGCTTTCCTTAATGTCTCACTTTGTATTTTTTATATTACGCACAAGATTATTCTAAACACAACCATTATTATTATTAATTAGATTTATATTCTGCCCTTCATCAAAAGATCTCAGGGTGGTTCACAAGATAAAAACATAATATAAAAGCACACATAAATAGTTAAAACAGAAACGATGAAACAATAACCTCCCCCCCCCCCCCCAAAACCAGATTTTAAAGGCTGTAGAATATTAATCAGCCAAAGGTCTGGTTGAAGAGGAACGTTTTTGCCTGGCGCCTAAAGAAATGTAATGAAGATTTGAAATTTTGAAATGTAGATTTGAAATGTACAGGCTGTTCTCTTTTGAAAGAAAACTCTATGAAAATGATGTACAGATGGTATATTACACCAGTACAGATAGCAAAAATGTATAAAACCGGGTCAAACAAATGTTGGAAATGTAAAGCAAAAGAAGGGACTTTTTATCATATGTGGTGGGAATGCAGAGAAGTTTTTTAAAAAATGGGAAATGATATACAATGAATTGAAAAAAATGTTTAAAATGACATTTGTAAAAAAAGCCAGAAGCGGTTTTGTTAGGGATTGTAGGACAAGACCAGCCAAAAAAAACCAGGAATCTATTTATGTATGCTACAACAATGGCAAGAATCTTGATGGCACAAGGATGGAAGAATGAGGAAATCCCAACGAAAGAACAGCGGGAAGAAAAATTGATGAGCTACGCAGAGCTGGCTAAATTGACATACAAACTGTGTGATAAGGACAACTGTGACTTTAAGGAAGAATGGGAACTTTTTCAAATTATCTAAAAAACAAAACAAAATGAAGTGGACTCCTTGGCAGGTCTTGAATAAACATCCACACATTTATTGGTCGATTATATGATAGATAAGGCAAGGATATGTATAATTTTATAACATGCAGAGAATAATATGTGCAGAGAAATTAGAAAGAGGAGCTGAGGGAAGTCCCTGGTGGGGGGGAGGGAGGGATGGAAGGGGGGAAGGGGGGAAATAATGTATGTGCTTATATGGTCTGATAATTTGTTATGTTGAAATTCCTTAATATTTTTTTTTAAAGAAATGTAATGAAGGCACCAGGCGAGACTCCCTGGGGAGAGCATTCCACAGACAGGGAGCCACCATAGAAAAGGCCCTGTTCTTGTGTTGCCACCCTCTGGACCTCCCACAGAGGAGGCACACAAAGAAGGGCCTCAGATCATAGAATTGTAGAGTTGGCAGGTATCCCAAGGGTCATCTAGTCTAACCCCCTGCAATGCAGCTTTCTTGGCTAAAGCAGATGGCCATCCAGCCTCTCCTTTAAAACCCTCCTAGCTACCCTGCTGCCCTTCCGGGCGTCTCTTCTTTCCCCTCCCTGCCCCCCCCCGAAAAATAATTTGCTTTTCTGTCCCACCAGCGGAGCCAGTAACCTCCAGGCTGAAAGCGCTGCGGCTGCAACGGGACGATTTCGAGATCCTCAAAGTGATTGGACGGGGAGCCTTCAGCGAGGTGAGAAGGGCACTGTGCTGGTTTTTTGGGGGGGCACTCTCTGCTATCAGGGACGCAGGTGGCGCTGTGGGTTAAAGCCTCAGCGCCTAGGACTTGCCGATCGAAAGGTCGGCGGTTCGAATCCCTGCGGCGGGGTGCGCTCCCGCTGCTCGGTCCCAGCGCCTGCCAACCTAGCAGTTCGAAAGCACCTCCGGGTGCAAGTAGATAAATAGGGACCGCTTACCAGCGGGAAGGTAAACGGCGTTTCCGTGTGCGGCTCTGGCTCGCCAGAGCAGCGATGTCACGCTGGCCACGTGACCCGGAAGTGTCTCCGGACAGCGCTGGCCCCTGGCCTCTTGAATGAGATAGGCGCACAACCCCAGAGTCTGTCAAGACTGGCCCGTACGGGCAGGGGTACCTTTACCTTTACTCTGCTATCAGCTGCCCTCGGTACCAGATGGCCAGCGGGGCAAACTTTTCAATAGTCCAGGTGAAAACAACATTGAAATATTGGGCCCTTCCTGGTGACCCTAGGGCAGCCTCGGCCAACCTGGTGCCCTGCAGATATAATAATAATATAATAATAATTTATTATTTATACCCCGCCCACCTGGCTGAGTCTCCCCAGCCACTCTGAGCGGCTCCCAATCAAGTGTTAAAAACAATACAGCATTAAATATTAAAAACTTCCCTAAACAGGGCTGCCTTCAGATGTCTTTTAAAGATAGGATAGCTGTTTATTTCCTTCACATCTGAAGGGAGGATGTTCCACAGGGCGGGTGCCACTACTGAGAAGGCCCTCTCCCTGGTTCCCTGTAACTTGGCTTCTCGCAATGAGGAAACCGCCAGAAGGCCCTTGGCGCTGGATCTCAGTGTCCAGGCTGAACGATGAGGGTGGAGACGCTCCTTCAGGGATACAGGACCGAGGCCATTTAGGGCTTTCAAGGTCAGCACCAACACTTTGAATTGTGCTTCGAAACGTACTGGGAGCCAATGCTGATCTCTCAGGACCAGTGGTCTCGGCAGCCGCTCCCAGTCATCAGTCTAGCTGCCGCATTCTGGATTAGTTGTAGTTTCCGGGTCACCTTCAAAGGTAGCCCCATGTAGAGCACATTGCAGTAGTCCAAGCGGGAGATAACTAGAGCATGCACCACTCTGGTGAGACAGTCCGCAGGAAGGTAGGGTCTTAGCTTGCGTACTATAACTCCCATCAGCCAGCCTGGCTAAAGCTGACTTGGGGCAAAGTTCTGGCAGAGACGGTTCCTCACTGCGCTACAATTCCCAGAGCGGTTTAACAATCCGTCCCTCTTCATGCGTCACCTTGGGAACTGTAGCTCTGCAAAGGGAATAGAGGCCCCTTGACAGCACTCTGCACTCTCGGCAAACTAAAGCTCCCATAATTCTTTGGGGGAAGCCATGACTGTTTTTGAGTGGTTTCCCCAGTTGGGCTGCGTATAAATAAAATAATAATACAGTGGTACCTCAGGTTACATACGCTTCAGGTTACAGACTCCGCTAACCCAGAAATAGTACCTCAGGTTAAGAACTTTGCTTCAGGATGAGAACAGAAATCGCGCTCCGGCGGTGCGGCGGCAGCAGGAGGCCCCATTAGCTAAAGTGGTGCTTCAGGTTAAGAACAGTTTCAGGTTAAGAACGGACCTCTGGAACGAATTAAGTACTTAACCCGAGGTACCAATGTAATAATAATAATGATGGTGATGATGTATGGTGCAACTGTGGCTCGGGTGTGTCAGTCCAGCCCCTTCTTCAACACACAGACTCCCACCCCCTATTTTACCTGCACAGGTAGCGGTCGTGAAGCTGAAGAGGACATCCCAGGTGTACGCCATGAAGATAATGAATAAATGGGACATGTTGAAGCGGGTCGAGGTGGGTATGGCAAGGTGTGCCCTCAAGGCCCTGTTTGGGTGGTTTGGCCTTTATAGGTCAACACCAGCTCTTTGGATGGTACCCAAAAAGAGTGGGATTCTCAGGTGACTTGTCATGGACTGGTTGGACACAAAGGAATGGTGAGAAGAACCAGTTGGGGAATCACCAAGGAAGAAGGCACAGAGCCAGGAGAGTAGTGGTGGGACGACAATGAGCGGTCGGAGAGAGAAGAGGGAGCAGACTGGGAGAAGGTGGTGTCAGAAGCTGAAGAGAGGACAGGGCTTAGTGAGCAGGGAGAGTCTGTGACAGAGAGCAGTTCAGAATCAGAGGCAGAAGCAGAGGCCAAGAGGCAGAGATGAGTCTGGCTGGGGAAGAGTCAAGGGTGTCTCCCTCTCCTGCTGCAACCAGCTCCCTCCTCTTTACTCACAGAACCAGAAGAGAGATGAAAAGGGTGGAGGGGAGGTTGACTGCATGCAGACACAGTCTCTGATTGCTTGGGGAAAACCCTGGAGAGGAGGCAATTTACACTAGCGGCCAAAATTGTGGAAACCTTTTGGATAAAGTGTATTTCCAAGGTTTGATGGCTCATAATACCCGATTGGCTCTCTAAACACTCATTTTCATTGGCTACATTCAAATGAAGGAAAGCTACTGCGTATCAAACTAAGCAAGTTGTGCTTCCTTTTTCTGGTTATTTGGAATAACTTTTAATAGAATAGAGGGAAGCAGGTGGCGCTGTGGATTAAAACACAGAGCCTAGGTCTTGCCGATCAGAAGGACAGTGGTTCGAATCCCTGCCACGGGGTGAGCTCCCATTGCTCAGTCCCTGCTCCTGCCAACCTAGCAGTTCGAAAGCATGTCAAAGTGCAAGTAGATAAATAGGTACCACTCCGGCGGGAAGGTAAACAGCATTTCCATGTGCTGCTCTGGTTCGCCAGAAGCGGCTTAGTCCTGAAGAAGAAGAAGAAGAGTTTGGATTTGATATCCCGCCTTTCACTCCCTTTAAGGAGTCTCAAAGCGGCTAACATTCTCCTTTCCCTTCCTCCCCCACAACAAACACTCTGTGAGGTGAGTGAGGCTGAGAGACTTCAGAGAAGTGTGACTGGCCCAAGGTCACCCAGCAGCTGCATGTGGAGGAGCAGGGAAGCGAACCCGGTTACCCAGGATTACGAGACTACCGCTCTTAACCACTACACCACACTGCTCGGTCCCTGCTCCTGCCAACCTAACAGTTTGAAAGCATGTAAAAGTGCAAGTAGATAAATAGGTACCACTCCGGCGGGAAGGTAAACGGCGTTTCCGTGCGCTGCTCTGGTTCGCCAGAAGCGGCTTAGTCCTGCTGGCCACACGACCTGGAAGCTGTACGCCGGCTCCCTCGGCCAGTAAAGCGAGATGAGTGCTGCAACCCCAGAGTCGGCCACGACTGGACCTAATGGTCAGGGGTCCCTTTACCTTTACCTATGCTTAGCTACCCAAAGAAGAACTGAAATTAGATGGTATAACAAATAATTGTGAACTGAATTGAGAAAATAAATCGATGTCGATGCTGCACCCCTCAGGTTTCCTGCTTCAGAGAGGAGCGGGACGTGTTGGTCAACGGAGACAAGCGATGGATTACCCAGCTGCACTTTGCTTTTCAAGATGAGAATTACCTGGTGAGTGATCATCATCGTTTATCTGTAGGCCGCCTTTCCATGGATAAAGCCACACTCAGGGCTGCTTACAAAAATACATCATAAGCAGTTCATAAAAATGTTTTGAAACATGCACGAACAAAACTAAGTGCCGTATTTTTCGCTCTGTAAGATGCACCAGACCGTATGACGCACCTAGTTTTAGAGGAGGAGAACAAGAAAAAAAATATTCTCTCCCTCTATGCTCAGCGCCCCTTCAGGGAAGCGGGAGGAGAAACGGAAGGGGCTCTGTTTCTCCTCCCGCTTCACTGAAGGGGTGCTGCGCAGAGAGGGAAAGCTGCGCAGCACCTCTCCAGCGAAGCGAAGCCAGGAGAGCAAGAGGGATCGGTGCGCACCAATCCCATTGCTCTCCTGGCTTCAGTGAAAGCAACGCGAAGCCTCCTGGACCTAATGGTCAGGGGTCCCTTTACCTTTACACTGATTATTGCCTTCATTTTATGGATCAATGGTCTCGTTAGACAGTAAAATTCGTGTTAAATTGCTGTTTTAGGGGGTGTTTTTCCACCGTCTGGAACGGATCAATCCATTTCCCATTACTTTCAATGGGAAAGTCCGCTTCAGGTTAAGAACGCTTCAGGTTAAGAACGGAATTCCGGAACCAATTAAGTACATAACCTGAGGAACCACTGTATTGGCGAAACAAATAACCCAAAGCAATACCCCACCCCAATAACCTGTAGGCATCCTGAGCCCCAAACTGGCAAACGATTCTTCCATTGCAGGGAGTTGGTCTAGATCAGTATTTCCCAACCTTGGGCCTCCAGCTGTTTTTGAACTACAATTCCCATCATCCCTAAAAGTAAGATAGTTGTTTATTTCCTTGACATCTGAAGGGAGGGCGTTCCACAAGGCAGGTGCCACTACCGAAAAGGCCCTTTGCCTGGTTCCCTGTAACTTGGCTTCTCGCACTGAGGGAACCTCCAGAAGGAAGACCTGAGCACAACAGCCCTCTCCTCGGAAAATTGTATGCAGAGGCATATTTTTCCCCCCTCAGTGGAGGCAGTACATAGTTTAAGTTCAGTAAAACTGTAGCCTGCCCTGAGCTTTCAAGACACAAAGGCTAAATAGAGAACAGCGCATTCTACAAGTGAAGAACAGAGCCCTTCAAATTCGCACACCGGCCGTCGCTAAGTCACTATAGTTAATGTTTACCTCAGCTTCTCCATCTGCAGTATAGGGATAATAATAATAATAATACTATCTTGCCTTGTAGGGTTGTTTAAAGACAGCTGGGGAAAACAGTAGTAAATAAAATAAAATAAAAATAATAACTAGGGTCGGACAGAACTTCTTTACTGACTCCAGGTGTGGGCATCAGTTTGACACAGAGTGTAAGCACCCGCTCTCTCGCCAGAGTTTCTTCGGGCTTCATAGAATCATAGAGCTGGACGGGACCATGAGGCTCATCTAGTCCACCCCCTGCAACGCAGGAATATGCAGCTTCCCCATACAGGGATCGAACCTGCAACCTTGCGTTATCAGCACCACGCTCTAACCAACTGATCAATCCTGAGATTCGAAACCCTGGACTCAACTACATTAGTAAAAAATAAAACGTTATAAATGCGTTATTACACCGTGACAACAGATGGCGCTGTAGAACTAAGATAGGAACTCTATGAAATTTTCCATTGTGGGCTTTAAAACGTGTGTTTTTTCCTCAGAGCATTTTTTTATAACTTTGTAGATGCAGCCTCTGTCTCTGGTTGTGGCAGCTTGTGGGGGGACTTTGAGTTTTCGGGGCCCCAAACAGCAGTTGGCGTTGCAATAAACGATACCCCAGTCTTTGCCATCCTGGTGTCCTCTGGCTGTTTTGGACTACGATTCCCATCAGCCAGAGCTTGTCAGGTTGGAAAACACTGGTCTATGAGAACACGGCTACCTAAAAAGGAGGAACTGGTGCTGTTTCTTAATCTTTCTCAACTCCATCCATCCGTAGTATCTGGTGATGGACTACTATGTTGGGGGAGACCTCTTGACGCTGCTGAGCAAATTTGGGGACCGCATCCCGATGGAGATGGCTCGCTTCTACCTGGCCGAGATGGTGATGGCCATAGACTCAATACACCGGATAGGTTACGTACACAGGTAGGTGGAGCAGGCAGGTGGGGGTCTCGTGGCGGGAAGGGTCAAGAAAGAGCACTCTGGGCTAGGCCCCAGGAAACTCCGGCCCAGGGTCTGAATGTGGCCCTCTAGCCCTCTTTATGTGGCCCTCAGGACTCTCCCTAGGCCTCACCGTAACCAGCTTAGCTTTGCACACAGAAAGCTTTTGACTGGCTAGACTGGTGTTTGCAAAGTGGGCGATACCATCCCCTGGGGGGCGCTGGAACGATCCAGAGGGCAGTTGTAGTCTCAGGTGCAATTGGGGGGGCATTGAATAAAAATAAGGAGGCAGTGGAAACATAAAGGAAGAAAAGGAGAGAGGAAAAAATTGAAAAACAATTTAATCTATTATGTAATGACACTTCTTTTCCTTTGGCTCCCTGCACCCATTCACTTACCTCCCCCCCCCCCCGCCCAATCAGTCACCCTAAATCCCAGCTCTTCACTCCAGAATGGGCAGAACTCGAACCCGGCACTGGGGCTTCCACGCCCGGAGTTCCACGCCGATTTGCCGCCAGCTCCTCAAACCCCCAAATCCCTTCTCCTTTGCCCATCACTGTGTTCGAAGAAGCAGAATATTGAAGGCAGAGTGCGTGGGGGGGTGTTGGGGGGGGGAGAGATCAACCGCCTCCCACTTCCTTGCTTTTGCCTCTGGAATTTCTGGGCTGTAATCCCCTTGCAAAGCAAACCCTTTCGGTTTGCAGGTCTCCGCCAGGCTCCCCCCCCCTCCTGACTCTGCAGCCTGCTCCAGAGGCGGGCAGAGGAACGTCTATGGGGTCAGGAGGGGTTGTGGGGTGGGGAGGTCCAGGCAAGAATTCCAGAGTCTTTGTGACTCACCCGCCTCCCCGCCCCCAGCTGCTGGGTCCATGAGGCCGGCCGGCGCCCCCCTCACACACAGAGCTGCTCCCTGAGCCAAAACAGCCATAAATGTTGTCCTAGATTCATAATCGCCTAATTCATCTCCTGCTGTGCAAGACAAGCTGGGCTTCCCTCCAAACCACATGAGCAGCCGAGGCTTGGGAATGCAGAGGGGCCTGACGGTGGGGTGGGGGCAGAGCGAGGGAGGGGTGCTGGGGGGGTATTGAAGGCGGAGTGGCTTTCAAAGGAGGAATCCCCCAAGCAAGGGAAACCCTGACAGAGGCTTCTAGGGACCCGCTTAAATCTTGGGACCCTAACGGAGAATGCCCCACATTGTAGACAGGGTCTTTCCAGTGGTGACCTCCGGAACTCCGTCCCCAGGAAGTTCCTGTGCCTCCACTTTGTCCGTTTTGGGGAGAAATCTTGAGATGTTTTTCTTCTTTGGAATCCCAATTTTCGTTTTATTCATTGCGACAGGGAACTGACTGCCACTGCTCATGTTTTTGGGGAGAGGAGGTGGTCAGGAAAGACCCCCAAAGAACCACCTCCTGTGTGTTTTTACTCTCACCTAAATAGCTCCAAATACTGCTGATGAAACAAATCAGTAGGTCTTAATTTGGGCCCCAGCTGTGGACAGAAATGCCCTGTGGAGCATCGGATGGCATTGCCTCTGAGCATGTGCAGAGCTTCCTTCTTTTCTGTTCAGTAACCATGAGCAGTGCTGTATAGTTAAAGCCATAGCTGTCAACTTTTCCCTTTTCTTGCGAGGAATCCTATTCAGAATAAGGGAATTTCCCTTTAAAAAAGGGAAGCGTTGACAGCTATGGTTAAAGCTATGGCTTTCCCAGTAGTGATGTAAGGAAGTGAGAGCTGGACCATAAAGAAGGCTGATTGCCGAAGAATGGATGCTTTTGAATTCTGGTGTTGGAGGAGACTCTTGAGAGTCCCATGGACTGCAAGAAGATCAAAGCTCTCCATTCTGAAGGAAATCAGCCCTGAGTGCTCCCTGGAAGGACAGATCCTGAAGCTGAGGCTCCAATACTTTGGCCACCTCATGAGAAGAGAAGACTCCCTGGAAAAGACCCTGATGTTGGGAAAGATGGAGGGCACAAGGAGAAGGGGATGGCAGAGGACGAGATGGTGGGACAGTGTTCTCGAAGCTACCAGCATGAGTTTGACCAAACTGCGGGAGGCAGTGGAAGACGGAAGTGCCTGGCGTGCTCTGGTCCAGGGGGTCACGAAGAGTCGGACATGACTAAACGACAACAACAAACCATGAGCAGCAATCTGGCTGCCTTGCCAGAGGGGGCAGCCTTTGAGGAGGGACTGAGCCCCTCTCTACTTCCCCAGGACTCCTCGTTTCAGTTTCCCAGCCTCCATACTTTCTCACTTATCTCTTTCCACTCCCCAACAGAGACATCAAACCAGACAACATCCTCCTGGACCGATGCGGACATATCCGGCTGGGGGACTTTGGCTCCTGCCTCAAGCTCCGCAAAGACGGGACGGTGAGACTTGAATTGGGGGTGGGGGTGATTGGGGACAGGGAACCAGGCACAGGGCCTTCTTGGTAGTGGCCCCCGCCCTGTGGAACACCAACCCGTCAGCTGTCAAACAGATGAATAGCTACACAACTTTTTGAAGACACCTGAAGGCTGCCCTGTATAAGGAAGTTGTTAATGTTTGATGTTTATTGTGTTTTAATTATTTTGAAAGCTGCCCAGTGTGGCTGGGCAACCCGATCAGATGGGCAGTGTGGTGTTGTATTATTATTATTATTATTATTATTATTATTCAGCCTCAGTGGCGTAGCGTGGGTTGTCAGCACCCGGGGCAAGGCAAGTAATTTGCGCCCCCTAACCCGTGGATTTGCGCCCCCTAACCCTAACCCCCAGATGTTGCGCCCGGTGCGGCCGGCCCCCCAGCACCCCCCACGCTACGCCACTGTTCAGCCTGCCTTTAGAGGCAAACTGACATAATTAATTTGCCCTTTCTGAAACAATACAAAAACTGAAACATGGACACCCTCAGAAATTTGCACTTCTTTGAATTTTTCAGGGCAGTTCTCCAGCTAATAATAATTATTATTTTTATTTTTATGCCCCACCCAACCGGCTGGGTTTCCCCAGCCCCTCTGGGCGGCTCCCAGCAGAATATTATAAACATGATAATATATCAAACATTAAAAACTTCCCTAAACCGGGCTGCCTTCATAGGTCTTCTAAAAGCCAGGTAGTTGCTTATTTCCTTGACATTTGGTGGGAGGGCGTTCCACAGGGCAGGTGCCACTACCGAGAAGGCCCCTGCCTGGTTCCCTGTAACCTTACTTCTCACACTGAGGGAACCGCCAGAAGGCCCTCGGCGCTGGACCTCAATGTCCAAGCTGAACAATGGGGGAGGAGACGCTCCTTCAGGTATACTGGGCCTTTGAGGCCATTTAGGGCTTTAAAGGTCCGCACCAACACTTTGAATTGTGCTCGGAAACATGTGCCAAAATGTACATAGCTACGGCAAAGTGTAGGAAACACCTACTCCAGCAAAAACACACACACAAAAACCAGCACACAAATACGTGTTCTGTGTGTGGCAGGTCTGCTCAACGATAGCCGTGGGCACCCCAGATTACCTGTCCCCCGAGATCCTGCAAGCGGTGGAAGACGGCGCTCACTCCTACGGCACAGAGTGCGACTGGTGGTCCCTCGGCGTATTCGCCTACGAGATGTTCTTCGGCCACACTCCTTTCTTTGCCGACTCCGTGGTGGAGACGTACGGAAAGATAATCCATTTCAAAGTAAGCGAGGGGCAGAGGTCTGCGTGTCTATGTGGGTTTGCCTCTCCAGATGGAGAATCGGGGCCAAAATCTCTCCCTGGGTGCCCTTGCCGATTGTCAAAATTCCCCTTTCCGAAGGATCACTTCCGGTTCCCTCCGTCGGTGCCCGACATCCCTCCCGAAGCTCTGGCCTTGATCGAAGGGCTCATCTGTCCCCGGGAGATGCGGCTGGGGCGCAACGGAGTCCGGGACTTCCAGGAGCACCCCTTTTTTCTGGGCGTGGACTGGGACTCGCTGCGGGACTGCGCGCCGTCGTTCGTGCCCGAATTTGCCAACGCCACGGACACCTGCAACTTCGACGTGGTGGATGACTGTCTCACTGACATGGTGAGCGGGGGAGGGGTACGTGACTTTTTATTTGTGCCCCTCTACTCCCGATTCCTCCCCCCCCCCCGTGCCAGTTCATCTGAGAAACACCATTTAGGTAATAATAATAATAATAATAATAATAATAATAATAATAATAAATTTTATTTATATCCCACCCTCCCCAGCCGAAGCCGGGCATAAAATAGTACAACATTCTAAAATCATTTTGTTATAAAATCAGTTCAAACAAAATTCATGGCAACCACTGGGCTAGAGTTCTGTGAGGATTACCAAAGGAGGGGGTCAGGGTGTGCCTTGGCCAAAGGCCAGGTGGAACAGCTCCGTCTTGCAGGCCCTGCGGAAAGATGTCAAGTCCCGCAGGGCCCTAGTCTCTTGGGACAGAGCGTTCCACCAGATTGGGGCCACGGCCAAAAAAGCCCTGGCTCTGGTTGAGGCCAGCCTAAGCTCCCTGTGGCCCGGGACCTCCGAGATGTTTTTGTTTGAAGACTGTAAGTTCCTCTGTGGGACATACCAGGAGAGGCGTTCCCGTAGGTACGAGGGTCCTACGGGTAATTGTAGACTCCGGGGTTTGAGATGGTTCTACAGAGGTGTCACCTTCCTCGTCCCACTCTTCGGACAATAATTCCCATTGCTTCGCTCGTTTCAAAATGTGGCGAGCCAGCCCTACTGGGTATGGGGCAGTGAGGAGGGGATTCATGTTTATTCTCCTAGGTGGGGCCCAGGAAACTGCCCCAGAGTCCTGCCCTGAACTTGGCAGTTTACGACAGCTAAAACACAATCTTCACACACTTGGCTGAGTGTCATACCTAATGACTACAGCAGCTCATCCCCAGTAGGTCTTAGAAGAGTTTGGATTTTTTTCTTACCCCTTGAATCAGTTGCCGAGACTAAAAGTAGGGTTGCCCTATGTCTGGGAAAATCCATACGTAGAGCAACCCATGTCGGCAGTGTCGTTTTTGCTGCTTTCCCTGAAAAATTGCTCAGAAATGTCAATTTTTTGTGTGATTTCCGCCAAAAAAGTTCAACAACTTTGTTCCCCCGCCACAAAGCTTTTGTGTCCGGATTTTTTTTGAAATATGGCAACCCTACTCAAAGTTCCTATCTCACCACTGCCATCTAAGTCACCTCCCCTCCATGGGTTTTCCCCAAGCAATCAGAGACTATGCCTGCCTTCAGCCAACCTATCCTCCACTCTTTTCATGCCTCTCCTGGTTCTGGGAGACAAGTGGGGAGAGGAGCTTGATGCAGGAGAGGCGGGAAACACCTGTGATACTTCGCCAGCCAGACTCATCTCTGCCTCTTGGCCTCCCGCCTCTCCTGTTTCCTCTCCTGCCTCTGATTCTGAACTGCTCTCTGCCACAGACTCTCCCAGCTCACTAAACCCTGTTCCCTCTTCCGCCTCCAACACCTCCTCTTCCCCATCTTCTCCCTCTGACTACTCTTTTTTTTTACCAAAGCCAACATCATTTCCTCCCCATCCCCCCATACATTTACATTTTTATTTCCTCAATCCATCATATTATTCTTTTCTCCTTCATCCCCTCCGCCCCCACTCGATTTCCTCCACATACAATTTACAATAATCTTTGCATTCTATAATCTTCTCAAATCATCTATATATTCTTATTATCTTTCCTTACTAATTTTTTTCCATCCAGTACTTCACATCTTAATCAAGGCATATCTTTTTTTGAGCAATATTTTACCATATATTCATCAAAGCATTTTTAATTTTGGATTTGACTGGTTTCTTCTTATAGCAGTTAATTTTGCCAAAATTAAATATTCATTTAGTTTACAAATCCATTCCTCCTTTGTGGGTATAGTTTGTGACTTCCACCTAGCAGCAGTCACTATTCTAGCAGCTGTACTTGCATATAGAAAGATTCTTTTTCCCCACCCTGGTATCTCATCATCTACTCTTTGTTGTCCCACCACCAATCCCCTGGCTCTCAGCCTTCTTCCCTTGGTCCACCCCCCAGCTGGTTTCTCCCACTATTCCTCTGCCCCCAGCAGGCCCATGGCATTCCCTGAAAGTCCGCTGCAGAAACCCTAGTGCATTTTTTCTCAGCCTTGATCCCCCAGTTGCTATAATCTGATGACGTTGAGGAACCCAAGGTTGAGGTACCACTGTATGTAAATCCGGCACTGCCAGTAGGGGGCGCTATGCCCAGCCTGCTGCTGCTGCTCCAGTTAGAACTGACCCCCCCAAAAAAACACCCACCCACCCTCTGTGTGCTTGTGTCTCCCCTTTCCTAGGAAACCTTGTCAGATGTGATGGAGAGCTCTCCGCTCGGCGTGCACCTGCCCTTCGTGGGGTATTCGTACACCTACACGGCAGCAGCAAAGTAAGATGCCTTTGGGGGTGCCGGGGGGGCGCTTGGGTTGGGAACCCCTAGGCTGGTGTCAGAAGCCAGTTGCAGGCCCTGAAATTGAGGTAGCCGGACGCCAGGAAAGGAGGGGGGTCCCGTCACCTGTGCAGAAGGTGGCAGTGGTACACCTAGGGTGAATCTAGACCTATATAGAAAAAAATGCTTTTTAAAAAATGACCGTTTTAAAATATATATTGATTTTTTCATTAGCTCACCATCGCCATCTGGTGTCCTGTTTGTGTAATGCGCTTAAAACACACTTAAGACGTTACATTTGCAACAACGTAGTTGAGTCCCTGAGGGACGCGGGTGGCGCTGTGGGCAGTGGCGTAGCGTGGGTTGTCAGCACCCGGGGCAAGGCAAGTAATTTGCGCCCCCTAACCCGTGGATTTGCGCCCCCTAACCCTAACCTCCAGATGTTGCGCCCGGTGCGGCCGGCCCCCCCTGCATCCCCCACGCTACGCCACTGGCTGTGGGTTAAACCACAGAGCCTAGGACTTGCCAATCAGAAGGTCGGTGGTTCGAATCCCCACGACGGGGTGAGCTCCCATTGCTTGGTCCCTGCTCCTACCAACCTAGCAGTTCAACAGCTCGTCCAAGTGCAAGTAGATAAATAGGTACTGCTCTGGCGGGAAGGTAAACGGTGTTTCCGTGCGCTGCTCTGGTTCGCCAGAAGCGGCTTAGTCATGCTGGCCACATGACCTGGAAGCTGTACAGCGGCTCCCTCGGCCAATAAAGCGAGATGAGCGCCGCAACCCCAGAGTCGGCCACGACTGGACCTAATGGTCAGGGGTCCCTTTACCTTTACCTAGCTGAGTCCCTGGTCCCAAGTTGACCCCTGGGCAAAACGGTCCTGCAGCAACGTGGAGACCCTGCCAGGATTGGGTCCGTGAGGCTCTCCCTTTCTCTCAGACAGAATGAGCCGGAGGAAAGAGGCCGCGGGGACGTCAGCATGGAGGTCGACAGCAGCCAGAGGACTTTGCCCCCAGAGCAGACCCCCAAGCAAACCCCGGAGGAGCTGGTAGGTTGGGGGACCAACTGGAGCCAGGATGGGGCGGTGGAGAGCCTGATCTGGTACCCAGAGGCACCTCAGTGTCTGAGGTTTCACAGACACCTCCGTCTTACTCCCTACCAGGCATGCAAACTCCCGGATGGGCAGAAACTTGACGTGGCCACTTTCCTAGAGTTGCAGTCGGTACTTGAAGAGGAGCTGAGAAGCCGGGAGATGCTGTGTCAAGAGCTCAGCATGGTCAAGGTGGCCAACCAGACCTTTGCCAGGTGAGGGTTATGGGTTTTAGGATATTGATGTTCCATTCCACCTTAAGAGCGGGCATGTGGAGTTGTTGTATGTCACGTCTGTTTACTTCCAGCACAGCCTGCTGGGAACTTCTGTTGTGTATAGCTTTTGCTTTTACTTGGACATGAAAGAGAGCAGGCATGTTTTCTTTGTCCTGAACTACGCTGAATAAACTGCTTGAAAATATGCTTTAAGGGATGCGGGTGGCGCTGTGGGTTAAATCCCCATAACCAGGTGAGCTCCTGTTGCTCGGTCCCTCTCCTGCCAACCTAGCAGTTCGAAAGAACCTCAAAGTGCAAGTAGATAAATAGGTACCACTCTGGCGGGAAGGTAAGCTTCCTTGACCTCCATTAATTCTCCTTGAATGATGCTCTCTTCCAAATCCCTCTCCCCCCACACTTTCTCCCTCTCTTGATCTGGATTTTCTCATTCCAGAGTTACTCCGTGAGAATTATCCCATTCGAGAGAGGGGAAAGGTTGGGAAGCCAGGAATTTGGAGGAGACTCTCCTATGTTTCCACGAAGAATGAATAGAGTCTGAGGAAGCTGGACTTTCCATGTTAGACGGCAGACAGGGTGAATGGGCCCAATTCCCTTAGGCACATGAAGGCTGAAAGTTACTGAAATGATATAGTTAATAGGGCATGAAAAACAAACCTACCGTATTTTTTGCACTATAAGACGCACCAGACCACAAGATGCACCTAGTTTTTGGATGAGGAAAACAAGAAAAAAAATATTCTGAATCTCAGAAGCCAGAACATCAAGAGGGATCGCTGCGCAGTGAAAGCAGCAATCCCTCTTGCTGTTCTGGCTTCTGGGATAGCTGCACAGCCTGCATTCACTCCACAAGACGCACACACATTTACCCTTTCTTTCTTAATTGTACTGTTTTACTGCTTTGTGTTGTCGCTCCTGGGCTCCGCCGGCAGGAAGGGTGGCGTGGAGCTTTAATAAAGTTAAATGACGCAAGTTGCTTCAGGGTAAGAACAGCAGTAAACATATCTGATAACTTATCTGAAAACTTATATCTGATAACTTATATCTGAAAACAGTGTGGAGAAGATCAGGTACAGAATAACTAGAATATGCAACCATGGAGGAGGGGGGATCCCAAAATTACTGAATTGTTTGATAGGAATTTCGAACGTGTTGTAAATTCTATGGAAAATATATATACAGTGGTACCTCTGGTTGCGAACGGGATCTGTTCTGGAGGCCCGTTCGTGATATGAAAAGAGCGCAACCCACAGCGGCGCGTCTGCGCACGTGTGGGTTGCGATTCGCTGCTCCTGCGCATGCGCGTGATGTCATTTTGCACTTCTGCGCATGCGCGAGCGGCGAAACCCGGAAGTAACCCTTTCCGGTACTTCCGGGTCGCCGCGGGACGTAACCTGAAAGAACGTAACATGAGGTATGACTGTATATAAAATAATAACAACATTAAATAACGAGTAGCTCAGTCCTTCTCCCAGGTTTCCCACTTTCCTCGCCTGATTGTCTTGTCTTTTCATGCCCAGCCAACTCAAGGAAGCCGAGAGCCGCAATTTGGAACTGGAAGCTCAGATCAAACGCCTGGAGGAGCAGATCGAAGGGATGAGGCCGATGGCCGAGGAAGGCAAGTTTCACCAGAGCCCCGTCCCTCCTCCTGCCTGCAGCCCCACGCCCAGCTTGCGTTCCTGGCAGACTCCTTCAGCTTGCTGACCACTCCCTTCGGCTCCAGCTCTTTCACCCCCTTCCCTTCCACGGTTTGGTAGAAGCACGTCTCCCAAGGCCAGCGCTGCGCCCAGAAGCAAGGCAGGGAGCTCGGCCCCAGCTGCACACACGGACTGAGTGCTTTGGACTACAACTCCCAGCATCCACAGCCAGCATGGCCAACAGTCGGGGATGGTGGGAGTCGCGGTTCAAAACGTCCGGAGGGAACCATATTGGTGACGGCGGGCAGTTGAAGGGAGGTGCACGCGCGAGAGAAAAATCGTTTTTCACACCACACATTGAAAGCATTGTGGTACCACTTTAAACCGTCATGGCTTCCCCCGGAGGATTCTGGGAGCTGTGGCTTGTTCAGGGTGCTGCTAGACCTGTTGTTGTTTTTATTTTGATTACGTATTTTGTGGTTTTTATATTTTTTATTTCGTTCTCTGAAGTGCCTTGAAACCTCTGGGCTATAGGGCGGTATATAAATTCAACTAATATTAATATTCTTATTAATAATAATAGACCTACAGTGGACGCTCGGGTTGCGAACATGATCCATGCGGGATGCACGTTCGCAACCCTCAGGGGCGCATCTGCGCATGCGTGGGTTGCGATTCAGCACTTCTGCTCATGCGTGATCTCTGAAACCCAGAAGTAACCCGTTCCGGTACTTCTGGGTTTCGGAGCGTCCGTAACCTGAAAAAACGCCACCTGAAATGTCTGTAATCCGAGGTATGACTGTATTTTCCTCCAAGAGCTACAATTTCCAGAGTAGTTTATCCATCTATCCCTCTTCACAGGGAACCCTGGGAACTGTAGTTTGGGGGGGAGGATAGGGAGGTTTCCTAACAAAGCTCAGCACCCTGAACAACCTACAGCTGCCAGGATACCTTTGGAGGAAGCAGTGACTGTTTACAAAGTGGTCTCTTGGCTCTTTGGGTGTTTGGTGCGTACTCAGAGCAGACCCCTTGGCCAACTTGAGCCCACGGATTCTGAGGCTGCTTAAAACGCAGTGAGGCTACCCCCACTCCCTGCCTTTCCAGAGTGGGGGCCCACATTTCCAGAGAGATGACTAGGCTGTCTTTGCCCGATGTTCATCGCCGGATCCACCAGCAGGCTGAATGCTTGGATCTCTAGGCCCAGCTCCTCACTGACTGGGTTTGGAGTGAGGAGGGAGCACCAACCTGCCCCCCGGCCCCATCTAGCAGTAGCCTAGAACGAAAGGGCATAACTTGGAATAACCTATTAAACATTAAAAGCTTCCCTAAACTGGGCTGCCTTCAGATGTCTTCTAAAAGTCTGGTAGTTGTTGTTCTCTTTGACATCTGGTGGGAGGGCGTTCCACAGGCGGGTGCCACCACCGAGAAGGCCCTCTGCCTGGTTCCCTGTCACTTGGCTCCTCGCAGTGAGGGAACCGCCAGAAGGCCCTCGGCGCTGGACCTCAGTGTCCGGGCAGAACAATGGGGGTGGAGACGCTCCTTCAGGTATCCAGGCATGCCCTCCGAGTCTCACAACCAGGACACACGTCTTCCCGTCTGCGTTCCTGCACAAGTCACATGCAAGATCATGGAGCCCTAAATACACTATTTTTCTCAGAGCTGTGCTCTCGCACAACGGCACGGCACCCCAAAACGTGATTGGGGGGCGCGCCATGCGAGATTGCGGCCCTGAGAAAACCACAAGGGCTGGGCGCAAAATCATGTGAGGTCACGACACCAAAAATGGCCACTGTGCTCTTGCCGGGGCGATGAGATGTTCCATTTTTTCCAGGACACTGGCAGGGTCTGTTCCATGCTCTACCTCTGCTGTTGTGTCTCAAGTGGGGAAGAGTTGTTCATGCACTCAAGTCCTGTTTGGGGCATCTGGTTAGCTATTTTGATACAGTGGTGCCCCGCAAGACGAACGCCTCGCAAGACGAAAAACCCGCTAGACGAAAGGGTTTTCCGTTTTGGAGGCGCTTCGCAAAACGAATTTCCCTATGGGCTTGCTTCGCAAGACGAAAAAAATCTTGCATCCCCCCGCGGGTTTTTTTCCGCTTTTTCCGCCCTTTTCTTAAGCCGCTAAGCCGCTTATCAGCTGTTCCGCTGATAAGCCACTTAACAGCTGATTGCTGGAAGCCGCTTGACAGCTGTAGCGCTAATCCGCTAAGCTGTCAATGGGCTTGCTTCGCAAGACGAAAAAACCGCTAGACGAAGAGAATCGTCTAGCGAGGCACCACTGTAACAGGGTGTTGAACCAAATGGGGACTTAATTGTCCTGGTGCATCAGGCCTTTTCCTAGGTTCTTAGGTGTGCTGCAGGTGGTCTGTACGCAGAGCTGCCTTAGGCATATCCGGTGCCGTGGTGCAAAGATCCCTCCAGTGCCCCACTCCGTTTCCCAGAGTTGTCGACCTTTTCCCAAGCCTCTGCAAGGGTCGCTCTCCTCCCGAGGAGGCTTGGGAAGCAAGCTGCATGCCCACCAGCCATATGGTTGATGGGGCACAGCTGGTGGGTGTTCAGGAGGGAAAGGGGAGGCCGCCGGCAAAGCTGCACAGCTGCCCCACTCGCTGGGGTGCCTCGAGAGGCCAGCGCCCTGGCGCGACGCACCACTAAGCCCTATGGAAACAACGGCTCTGTCTGTACGGGAGTGTGCTGGTCCTGTGGGCTACCTGAGAGGCGAGGTCCAAGTCCGGTCCGTGGTCAAAGGTGCAACATGGAGGCAGTCTGTAGTAGCTGAAGCTGGGTGCAGGGCAGGGAGTCGGATGAAGTCAGGAACAGGCTTGCAAGCAGGGAGCCAGGGCGGGTCAGGCAGAAAAGCAGGACAGGGTTCAGGCAGGAACTAGCAACCAACAATGTTGTTCCCACAACTGGGACTGGGGCTGGCTGGCTTTTATCTGCCCCGAGGCACAGGGCGGCCCCGATCCTCTGGTGACTCGCCTCTCCTGGCCTGGAGGTGAGCACTTCTCCTGCGGGAACTTAGTTCCCTCCACCCCTCTGCCCTGAGCCTCTGCAGCTCAGGAGAGGCTGGAGGGTTACCGGACCCAGAGGCAACCTCAGCTTCCCCTGACGGGGCTGAGAGTGGAGCACCTGCAGGCAATGGGTCCTCCATCGCCTCAGGAGCCAGAGCAGACTCAGCTGACGCCTGCACCTGAGGATCCAGCACAGGTGAGGGCCCTTCAGGCTCAGGCCCCAGCCATGGCTCAGCTGGTTCTGGAGGCGGAGACTCCTGTGCAGGCTGGGATCCCTCAGGTTCAGCATCCGAGTCCGAATCCCAGGCCATCACAGTGAGCCACGACAGCACATGAGAGCTATCAATCGCCGAGGGTCAAGTGAGAAGCCTGCTGGCCTTTGTGCGCCGAGGGAAGCATAGCATGCGATGTGCGGCGCATGGCAACGGAGCCGCTTCTTTTGCCCAGCATGCCTGCCGGCTTGTTCCCGCATGCCTTGTAGGCTAGCCTCTTTCTCCGTACATTGTCCTCCCCTTCCCCACCTGTTCACCACCAACACCCCGCCCCCCCCCACAAAGGAAACTCGGCCCCACGTTTCTCTTTTCCTTCCAGCTGCTCTGGGCTGGAGCCCCCGCTGGCCCCCCAACCACACCCACCCTTTCTTGTGCCGCGTGGAGTGCCTGGCAAATGTAAGCCTGACTCTGCAGGTTGCCGTACCTCATGGAGGAGGTGGGGGAGGGAAAGGGATGTGTGTGTCCCCCCCCCTCGCCCCACAAGCTTAGGCTCCCTTCTGGGTGAGGAGGGGAGATGACTCTTTCTAGTCTGTCCAATATTGGGGTCCTCTGTCTCTGGGGCTCTGTGGGTTCTGCATCAACCTTCCGTGCCCCCCAAGTTCCGCATTCAGAATATATTTTGCATTTTGTTTTTGGAAAGGGGGTGGGTGCAGCTTATTTACATTCTCTGATGCAACTTTGCTTTTGTGTTTCAAATATTAGACTTCCTGGTTTGTTGCGTTTTTCTTGAAAAGGCGAGAGACGGGAAAGGTTTAATTTCAAAAGGACTAGAAACTTGGTACCATAAAGACAAGGGGCTGTTCACAAATGGCAGCTGGGGGGGTGTGGGGGTTTCTGGCTGGTTTGTGCACAGAGAAAGAAAGGAGCTGTGCTTTGACCTGGTCTCTTCCCCTCAACCCACCCACTCGCCGCCGCCCCCCAATTGCCTGGCACTCTGCACCCCTGACTTCTGCTCTCTCTTTCCAGCAAGGCGGCACCATGGCATCTCGGCTTTGTGAATACCCGCTTGTGGTACCTCTGTACCGGCACTTGTTGCTCTTTTCTAGGGTACGTTCATCGCGCATGTGTGAACACACAGACCTCTCTCTCTCTCCCCCTCTTCTCTGCTCACCTGAAGCCAGTGCTTGCTTGGCCTGAGAGCGGCCTTCCGCTCCCAGCTCTTCTGGTATCGTGTTCTTTTACACACACACCCCGACTGACGGAAAGCCATCGAGGGCAAAAAGCAGGCCCTGTGCAGAGACGGGGCAACACAGCCTGATTGGAAGGTGGTTGGGGCAGAGCACTGATTGCAGAAGAGGGATTAAAATACTTGAAAAACTGCCTCCTTCCCTACAGGTCCTCTTGGGGGCTGAGCTTGGCAGTGGGGCCCCTCTTGATTGTCCCTCTGCCCTCAAGAGGATTGGGGGTGGGGTGGGCCTTCTCTGTGGTGGCCCCTAAAGTGTGGAACCCCCCCCTCCATTATGCAGCTTAGGGAGGCTGCTCTTGCACCCTGGCCTTTGACACCTGAGGTGTATATTTTTAGACTTCCAACTTAATTTTAGGGATTGAAAGTTGTTTTGAACTGTTTTTTTAATGCAGTGTTTTAATCGGGTAACCCGCCCCACCCCCACCCCAGGGACTTTGGGGTGAAATAAATAAATAAATTTAACGGCAATAAAAGCTGCCATTTACCGTATTTTTCGCTCTATAAGACGCACCAGACCACAAGACGCACCTAGTTTTTGGAGGAGGAAAACAATAAAAAAAATATTCTGAATCTCAGAAGCCAGAACAGCAAGAGGGATCGCTGCGCAGTGAAAGCAGCAATCCCTCTTGCTGTTCTGGCTTCTGGGATAGCTGCACAGCCTGCATTCGCTCCATAAGAAGCACACACGTTTCCCCTTACTTTTTAGGAGGGGAAAAGTGAGTCTTATAGAGCAAAAAATACGGTATTTAATAGCCTTTCTTGTGGCACATGGTTTTGGAATAATATGGCGCCAACGGGCCTGTCCGCTTAGGCTGAAGTGTTTCCCTGTTTTCTTACGCCTAAAAGTTCAGGCCGAAGGCCCAGCTTGCCAAGAACCGGGCCACCCTTTCCCATTTCGCCGCCCCCACCAAACCCTCCCCAACTGGAGTCACATAGCCTTGGCTTCTGGCGGTATCGTGCAAGAGGTCCCAGAAGTCTCCGTACAATTTCGCGGGGCTCTCGCAAGATCTTGCCAGAACCCAGGAGCCACTGCAACCACTTCCCCAGCAGTCAAGATACGCCTGAAGAATGCTCCTTGGATTCTGTTGCCTCAGCCTACCTCATGGACGGGCCGGCCCAGAACTGTCTGCTCCAGTTCTCTCCAGCCATTTTGTCCTCTGGAGCCCATTGGGAGGCTGGCTGCTCCGTCTCTCCATGAGTGCCAGTTCTTCACAGTTTGTTCTCTGCCAGCCTCTGCTGAGCACCACCAAGGACCAATCCATTCCTGAAGAAATCTAGTGTGCCAGGGAAAAGGGCACTAGCCTACTTCGACATGCTAGCTTTCCTTGGGCAGGAACCTTTTAATTTTAGGGCAGAATACTCAGTTGTGAGGACACCCGGCCTTGCAGTGGTACACCCAGGCGTGGCTTGACTGTGAGAGTAGCAGGAGTGACTGAGCACAGAGAAAGCAGGATTGTGTAGTTATTCTTACATACCTGAAAGCAAACCTTCCCAGGGGTTGAGGGCGCCTCCCAAGTTTTATTTCAAACTAGTGTCCTTCGGCTGAGGTTTCTGGGAAGGCAGGGCCTTTTTGGAGTGGCCCCGTCTGCCCAGAAGCTCAGCCTATTATTACTGTTACTTGCATGGGACGGGGCAAGCCAGGGACTCTCCGAACAAGCGGGATGACTTACGGTCCCTTGTGGTTCCAGCAGCAGGGATCCGCTGGGTCTCAAACCCACTGGCTCCCCCAAACCCAAGGGCTTTCTTCTGTCTTGACCAGCCTGTTTTCCCTTCACAGGTACATAGGCCCTGCATCGTCAAGGTGGGATACCTGCTCTTATGCACTGGCAGATTTGCCCTGGACGCCTCTCCTCGGAGCCTG
The DNA here is from genome assembly GCF_964106915.1 of Podarcis gaigeae. Lineage (NCBI taxonomy): Eukaryota > Metazoa > Chordata > Lepidosauria > Squamata > Lacertidae > Podarcis > Podarcis gaigeae. Next base: position 83,564,480 of record NC_139684.1, read on the forward strand.
GTGGAGGTGGCATGAAGGCCATCGGCGAGGGGGGCGACCCTTGTGCCCAACAGCTGCTGCTCCGTCCGCTCTGCCCTTGCCAGGCGCCTGGGACAACCTCCTTTATCACTTGCCAGCTGCCCCCAGAAGGGAGATTGGGGCCCAGAGGGCCGAACGCCCCCTTCGGCTTGCGCCCTGGCAAGGAAGAAGACCCTTTGCGATCCAGATGCTGCCTGAACCAACGGCCGAGCCCCCGCCACTCCCTGGGACCTTGCTTCCCTACACTCCGAGCCTTGCCTCTGAACTTGCCTTGCTTTGTGAAGACAGCCCTGGTCTCCCCAGCTCACATTACTGGTAGAAGCCAGGGAGGAATTTCCTAAAGGTCCACGAGTGGCCGAAGAGAACCCGGCAGAGACCCCCCCCCCCAAGACCTCTCGACCCCCAGCTCCTTCCCATTTTTTATCCTCAGGCTGCTCCGCCTCAAACGCGAGGGGCAAAATTTGGGAGCTGCTGTAGGATCCAGGAATCCCAGCATCCTCAGTTTAACCCCTTAAATTCCTGTAGGGGAAGGAGCCCAGGAATCCTGCCCCCCAGCCCTTCTAGTCAGCCCCCCCATCTCTGATTCTGACATGGCTGTTTCCAAGAGGTGAAGGCTTGGGGGGGGGGGGGATTCCTTCGTGGCAAGTGTCTTCCTGGGGACGCAGCTTCCACTTACCCCTTTTGCACCGAGGCGACGCTCCCCCCTCGGATCACGACTGCCGCCCCAATGACCCATGGCTGCTTTGCACCAGCTCCTACCCACCCCCTTGGGAGTTTGGCGCAAGGGCAGTCGGCGGAGGGGTGGCTGATGGAAGAGGACTGGACTCGGATTCTGGTTTTGCTTGGAGGACGCTCTGCTATCGGCGGAATCCGCGCAAGCAGATGTTGTACGCCGTGCTTCCGAGTCACGCTTCGCACCTGGGATTGGCTGGGCTAAGACTAGGACGGTCTCTGGGTAGCTGCCCCAAAGCCCAGGCGGGACCTTGGAGAAGACTGCAAAGCTAGGCATGTCTCAAGTTCGCTTGATGGGAAGCGCCACCGGCAAGAGAAAAATGACTTATACCTGCACTTCTACACTTCTGGCACCTGGTGGCAGCACCAAGCCTTTCTTGCTCCACACTGCTGCACATACACAAGGTTGTTGGTAATTTATTTGGGATTGTGGTGTTTAGCTGTAAATCTTATTTCCCCCTCCAGCAGGTGGCGGACCTCTGTTCCCTGCCTCTTCCAAAAGGTGGGTGCGCAATCGTCTCTAACAAAGGGAAGCGCACAGGAGAATGTTTAGCTTGAAGTGGGGGGGGGGGGAACTGTGCTAGTTTTAAGGTTTTGCACTATGCTCTTCTCTTGGTCCCTGGTCACCTTCCTTTCTCCCCATATTTATTATTCCGTCTCCCCCCTCCCCGTCCCACGGTGTAATAATACGGCACACAGGGGCTGGATGCATGAGAACACTGTACGTTTGTGACAATGTGTGTTAAGGATGTTGCTGCTCCCTCTTCAGAGATGAAATAAAATTGGATTCTTCCGTAGCCTTTTGCTGCACTGCAATGGAGGAATTTTGCAACTAGGGGCCAAGACAAAACACGGGAGGGGAAGGAACTGGGGCAGGTGGCAAGACACACTCATGCCACCATCACAAGCAACTCCACGCTTTCACACGTGACAAGGAAAACGACTGTCTCACGCACTGAGTTTTGCAGAACAGAGCTCTCTCTGTTTCCTTAGAGCACCCACCGTGGTGGTTTTTTTTACTGGCACCAGAATTTATGTTCCACAAGCTTCCGTTCCTCCTCCTCCTCCCTCGAGCCCCCCACCCCACCCCCAAAACCACCAACATTTAGCAGGGGAGGCTGTGGTGTGAAAACTGTCTCTTTAGTATAAATAGGAGTTCACGATTCTATAATTTAAACACTCTTCAGACACAACAGTAACAAACGTTTAGAGAGCAGGTAGTAAAGTGACGAAGGCACAGGGGGGGGCGTCATCGTCGCAGCTTCTGGGCGTGTTCTTCTGCGGACTTTGGGGTGGGGGGAGTTTGGGGGTCTCGGCTGCCAGACACCAGCTGGCGGGCAAATGTCGCAGGACCGGGAGGAGAGGGAGGCAGACAAGAGTGCGAGGGCAACATGCATTTGGGAGGCGGGGGGGGGGGGGAGAGAGCAAAAGTAATACTGTCCGCCAAGGTCTCTGCGAAGGATCCAAGCAGACCTGGGGGAGGGGGGCAAGGCAGAGTCCCTCCTCTGCTCCCCACGTTCCTCTGACCAGGCTGGGATGAAGCGGGTGTGAAGATTGTGTGAAGTGGCTCGGCACCCAGTATGGCTTTTTTTCCTGGGGGAGGGGAGCCAGTCCCGTGGTCGTCGGTCCTCTGAGAGAGGGGCTTTTTCACCCACCCACCCACCTACCCCAGTTGGTTTCTCTGGCAGCTGGGCCGCGTTTTGCAAACATGCAGAGCTGACGATGGGTTCACAGTGAGCATAGCGTGACATACAAGACGGGTCCCCTTGCCAGGCTGGCGTCCGCCCGCCCGCCTTCGAGCCTTTGCCGGGCAGCTGATAGGTGGTCCCAAGGTGAAGGCTCGTGGTGAACGTGGGTGGTTGGGCTAGAGGCGGGCAGAGTCTCCTGGGTGCGTCTCGAATGCTAAGGGCCCAACCCCAGGATGTGTGCAGGTATTACCAACGAGAGTGTGGGCGCCTCTGGGCATGCGCAGGTGGCCACCGTAAAATGACAGCCGGCTCCCCTGGGATCCGAGGGAAGTTCCTAACGCCCTTTTGTGTTGGAAACCAGGCATGGCAGGCAGGCTGCCCTGCCTTCAGAGCAACTCAGTCAAGCGCTGCTCCTGCCCAGGCTTGCAGCCACCGGAAACGCTATAAAACAAGGGCTGCTTTTGAATCCACTGGGCAGCGCCAGGCCTCAACCAATTCTACTGGTGAGTTTGGAGACTGTTACAGGCACAAATCCTGGCCCCCCCATGACCACGATAAACAGGCAAACTGGTAGGACATGGGATGCTTCTGCAGAAACCAGCATCCTTTATCCTGGCTCTTGCTGGAAGCTCAGATACGCAGGGCAAGGAGCTGCAAACGGAATACTACTCCCCACAAAGAAAACTGCTCCTAGTGCATGTAGCCCAGGGCTTCCCTCTAAGCCTGTCGGTGCTAAAGCAAAAACAGCGAGAGGGAGAAGTCCTGGGATCCTCTTGGAAGTTTGCGGGAAGTTTTCAGCCCAGGTTATTGGAATTTTTTTGCCCAGCACCCCTCCCCAAACTGCACCCTCCCAGGTGTTTTGGGCTACAACTCCCCACAGCTGCGCAGGCTGGGCCTTGTGGGAGTTGTAGTCCCAAACGCCCGGAGGGCGCCGGGTTGGCGAAGGCTGCTCTGCCTGTACTCCAGGGTGTAAGATAAACCGCACAAACGTGGCACTGCGTACATAAATGCAGGTGTGGTAAAGAGAGGCTCAAAGCTGCCCCAAATTGTACTTTTAACGCTTATGAAGAAATAAGAAAAATAGAACACACTTGCAGAAAACTGGCTCTCTGTGCGTGTCTCTTAAGACTGCCCTCAATCGCCAAAGGATCAAAGGATGCTAGGAATATTTTAAATGGCCACATGCTGAATGAAACACGTGTATTTTGGAGCAGCTGTTTTCTGCGACAGGAGGGGTTGTAGCTGGCGCTAAGCCCTGCTTTGAGTAGACCCACTTAAATTACTTTGGCCCACTAATTCCAATGGGTCTACTCTGCGTAGGGCGTTGCATCAGGTGCAACCCAGAATCCTCAAGCAGATCAAAATCTTTCCCAGAATAGACACATATTCCTATCATTTTTTCTGTGGACAGAATACAGATAGGCGGCTGAAATGTCTAGAGATAAGCTCTACTGGGATCCTGGCCATGCCCCCAACAAAGACCTACCATGGCATCCCCAAGGCTCTCTTAAGGCTCTGCGCAAAGTTATGCACCAGAACGGCTGCCCAGCCTGAATTTCTGCCCATGCTGCTCTTTGCTTCAGCCCTCGGACTCTTGTCTCTGGCTAAGAGGCTTGGGGAGAAAAGAAAGCAGACAGCTTTCTCTGCCGCTGCCGGCAGCAGCCGACGACATCACAGAATTGGCTCCACCTAAAACATTTGCCCTCTCCTACTAAGCCACATCCACAGTAGGAAAACCGCCGAGCCCAAGCAACCATCTACCGGGACAGATGAACTTCCAGTTACTGCATGGATAATTCCGCTTCCGTATCCCTGTTCTCTTAAACATCTTCCACTAGTGCCCAAATTTATTCTTTTGAAAACAAGATGGCAGCTGCTCTTCCTGTAAATGCAACCCTTCAAAGTCGAGGGTTTGAGACTCTGGGCTTCCGAGCGGCTGAAACATCCCCATCAATTTCCTTGCACCTGCCTGGGGCTGGCAGCCCATGCTCAACATTAGGAGGGCTGGCTATTTAAAATGCGCATTGACAGACTGGGCGCACATATGTCAATCAAACTAGGGTGGGGAAAGCCATGTGGTACAAACAGGCCCAAGCAGTTTGAGGGCAGAGCGCATCTTGCTGGCCCAGAGACAAGAT
>NC_139684.1:85441755-85619891 GCF_964106915.1 Podarcis gaigeae
TCAGCGGTTCGAATCTCCACGACGGAGTAAGCTCCTGTTGCTCGGTCCCTGCTCCTGCCCCCCTAGCATTTCGAAAGTGCGTCAAAAGTTCAAGTACATAAATGGGTACCACTCTGGCGGGAAGGTAAATGGCATTTCCGTGCGCTGCTCTGGTTCGCCAGAAGCGGCTTAGTCATGGTGGCCACATGACCCGGAAGCTGTATGCCGGCTCCATCGGCCAATAAAGCGAGATGAGCGCTGCAACCCCAGAGTCGGCCACGACTGGACCTAATGGTCAGGAGTCCCTTTACCTTTATCTTTAAGGTGGGTCTCTGCTGAACATCTCTCTCACAAACCACCACTGGATTTTATTCTTCTAGCTATAAAATGCACAGTTGGAATTATAATCTGGCACACAAAAGTGCCCCTTGAAACCTTAGTGCCTTCATAGACTGGCTGGATTAACTCTCTCTTTCTGTCTGTCTCTCTCTCATCTCTGCCCCCTGGTCAGTTATGATGTGCGGCTCCCTCTAATTTACTCCCTATATTCCGCCAGAGTGGGAATGAACGAGGACTTCCAACAGAGATTTTCCAGCTAACCCGCCGGGGTCAAGTCTCTTTAGCTGTCGTAACAGAGGGCAGGTGGCTGATTCAATTATCTCTAGTTGAGCGAGGGAGGAGAGAAGCTTGCTGGATGTAGCAGTAGCTTTTGCATAATTCTCACAGCTCCTGCCTTTCCCGGGAGGGAGTGGGTTGGAAGTGCAGAAAACGGAGAAAAACCTGGGTGCCTTTTCCTCCCAAGGAAAAATGCAGAAAATCCCACTGCATGGACAGGCCGGCGTCAATTGCACAACCTTTCAATCCGCCTCTGAGCTTGTGCCCTTCGTGGCAGCTTGAAGTGTTAGCAGGCATTCATAGAATCATAGAATCCTAGAGTTGGAAGAGACCCCAAGGGCCATCGAGTCCAACCCCCTGCCAAGCAGGAAACACCATCAGAGCACTCCTGACATATGGTTGTCAAGCCTCTGCTTAAAGACCTCCAAAGAAGGAGACTCCACCACACTCCTTGGCAGCAAATTCCACTGGCGAACAGCTCTTACTGTCAGGAAGTTCTTCCTAATGTTTAGGTGGAATCTTCTTTCTTGTAGTTTGGAACCATTGCTCCGTGTCCGCTTCTCTGGAGCAGCAGAAAACAACCTTTCTCCCTCCTCTATGTAGCATCCTTTTATATATTTGAACATGGCTATCATATCACCCCTTAACCTCCTCTTCTCCAGGCTAAACATGCCCAGCTCCCTTAGCCGTTCCTCATAAGGCATCGTTACCAGGCCTTTGACCATTTTGGTTGCCCTCCTCTGGACACGTTCCAGTTTGTCAGTGTCCTTCTTGAACTGTGGTGCCCAGAACTGGACACAGTACTCCAGGTGAGGTCTGACCAGAGCAGAATACAGTGGCACTATTACTTCCCTTGATCGAGATGCTATACTCCTATTGATGCAGCCCAGAATTGCATTGGCTTTTTTAGCTGCCGCGTCACACTGTTGGCTCATGTCAAGTTTGTGGTCAACCAAGACTCCTAGATTCTTTTCACATGTACTGCTCTCAAGCCAGGTGTCACCCATCTTGTATTTGTGCCTCTCATTTTTTTTGCCCAAGTGTAATACTTTACATTTCTCCCTGTTAAAATTCATCTTGTTTGTTTTGGCCCAGTTCTCTAATCTGTCAAGGTCGTTTTGAAGTGTGATCCTGTCCTCTGGGGTGTTAGCCACCCCTCCCAGTTTGGTGTCATCTGCAAATTTGATCAGGATGCCCTTGAGTCCATCCTCCAAGTCGTTGATAAAGATGTTGAATAAGACCGGGCCCAAGACAGAACCCTGTGGCACCCCACTAGTCACTCTTTTCCAGGATGAAGAGGAACCATTGATGAGCACCCTTTGGGTTCGGTCAGTCAGCCAGTTACAAATCCACTGAGTGGTAGCATAGTCAAAACCGCATTTTACCAGCTTCTTTACAAGAATATCATGGGGCACCTTGTCAAATGCCTTGCTGAAATCAAGGTAGGCTACATCCACTGCGTTCCCTTCATCTGCCAGGCTTGTAATTCTGTCAAAAAACGAGATCAGGTTAGTCTGACATGACTTATTTTTCAGAAATCCATGCTGACTATTGATGATCACAGCATTCCTTTCTAGGTGCTCACAGACTGGTTGCTTAATGATCTGCTCCAGAATCTTCCCTGGTATTGATGTCAGACTGACTGGGCGGTAATTATTTGGGTCCTCTCTTTTCCCCTTTTTGAAAATAGGGACAACATTTGCCCTCCTCCAGTCTGCCGGGACTTTGCCTGTTCTCCAGGAATTCTCAAAGATGACTGCCAGTGGTTCTGAGATCACATCTGCCAGTTCTTTTAATACTCTTGGATGCAGTTCATCTGGCCCTGGAGACTTGAATACATCTAGACTAGCCAAGTATTCTTGTACCATCTCCTTAGTTATTCTGGGCTGTGTTTCCTCTGCTGAATCATTTGCTCCAAATTCTTCAGGTCGGGCATTGTTTTCTTTATCGGAGAAGACTGAGGCAAAGAAGGCATTGAGGAGTTCAGCCCTTTCTGTGTCCCCTGTTTGCATTTCACCATCTTCTCCTCTGAGTGACCCCACTGTTGCTTTGTTCTTCCTTTTGCTACGAACATACCCATAAAAGCCTTTTTGTTGCTTTTAACCTCTCTAGCAAGCCTGAGTTCATTCTGTGCTTTAGCTTTTCTGACTTTGTGTCTACACGTGCTGGCTATTTGTTTGAATTCCTCTTTGGTGGTTTCCCCCCTTTTCCATTTTTTGTACACATCCTTTTTTAATCTTAACTCAGTTAAAAGTTCTTTAGATAGCCACCCTGGCTTCTTTAGGCACCTTCCATGTTTCCGTCTCATTGGTATTGCCTGAAGTTGTGCTTTTACTATCTCCCTCTTAACAAACTCCCAGCCATCATGAACTCCCTTTCCTTTTAGTATTACTGTCCATGGGATCTCACCCAGCACTTCCCTAAGTTTTATGAAGTCGGCTTTCTTAAAGTCAAGAAATTGAGTCCTAGTATGCTTGGCTGCTCCTTTCCGCTGTATAGTAAACTTCAGAAGAGCATGATCACTCGCACCTAATGATCCTTCCACTTCTACCCCACTAACCAGGTCATCAACATTGGTTAGGACCAGATCTAAAATGGCTGTTCCTCTTGTTGCTTCTCCCACTTTCTGGACAATGAAGTTGTCTGCAAGGCCAGTGAGGAATCTGTTTGACCTTATGCTCTTGGCTGAGTTTGACATCCAACAAATATCTGGGTAATTGAAGTCCCCCATTACAACTATCTCCCTTCCTTTTGCATGCTTGGCCATCTGTTCCAGGAAGGCATCATCTATGTCCTTCGTTTGGCTTGGGAATCTATAGTAAACTCCCACAATGAGGTCACTGTTATTCTTCTCTCCCTTAATTTTGACCCAAATGCTCTCACTTTGGCTTTGAGGTTCTAAATCTTGGATCTCTTCACAGGTATACACATCCCTGACATATAACGCCACTCCTCCTCCTTTCTTGTCTGGTCTGTTTCTCTGAAATAGATTGTATCCCTCCATTATTACATTCCAATCGTGGGACTTATCCCACCAGGTTTCAGTGATGCCTATTATGTCATATTTAGTTTGCTGTACCAAGAGCTCAAGCTCATCTTGTTTATTTCCCATGCTTTGCGCACTAGTGTACAGACAGTGAAGTCCATTAATCATTCCCCCGTGTCTCTTATTTAAGGATTTTTTCCTCCCACCACTAGGTCTGCGTGCTGTTTGCTCCATTTGGTCTATGACATTTGGATGATCATCTTCATCAGTTGATAGACTCCTACCTTCAGGAGCACTGTCTCCCTCCCCCACATTAGTCAGTTTAAAGCCCTCCTGATGAGGTTTCTGAGATTTTTGGCAAAAACATTCCTCCCAACCATTGTGAGGTGCAGCCCATCGCTTGCCAGAAGTCCATCTTCAAGAAACTGCAGTCCATGATCTAAGAATCCAAACCGTTCCTGTTTACACCATTTGCGAAGCCAGCTGTTCACTTCCACTATTTTTCCCTCTCTCCCTGGGCCACGTCGTTCAACTGGGAGGACAGATGAGATGACAATTTGTGCATTTTATTGCTTCAATTTCCTACCCAGAGCCTTGTAGTCTCTTTTGATCTTCTGGAGGCTATTGCTTGCAGTGTCATTGGTTCCCACATGAACCAAGAGGAAGGGGTATTTGTCAGTGGGTTTTATGATTCCTTGCAGTCGTTCAGTTACATCTTGGATCTTAGCCCCGGGGAGACAGCACACTTCCCGAGACATCTTGTCAGGCCCACAGATCACTGCTTCTGTTCCCCTCAGTAGGGAATCCCCTATCACCACTACACGCCTCCTCTTAGGTCTGGTCGGGGTTCTTCCGTGAGCTGTCCGTTCCAAGGTCGCCTGCACATTCCCTGAGGACTGACTTTGCTGCTCGTCTTCATATACCTGATCGACTGTAATGAGGGAGAGATCCTCAAATGGAGTCTGCTCTTCGTCTTCCATGCTAGGGGAGAGGACCTCAAAGCGATTGTGTATTTCTAAACAATCAGAGCGAACCCTGGGCCTCCTACTTCTTTGAGTCACGTTTCTCCATATATCTGGCTCCTGTGTTGGTGAACTAGCCTCCTTCTCAGGGGAGTCCCCTGTCTCCTCCTTGGTGGAGACGGTGTGCTCTGTTGCTTCCAAGAAGAGCTCCAGCTCTCTAATTCTTTGGAGCGTAGCTACACATTCCTCCAGTTGCTGGACTTTGTCTTTTAAGAGGGCAATCAACATGCAATTGCTGCAGGTAAAGCTGCCTGCAACCTTTGGCAAGATGGCAAACATTGCGCAGGAACCGCAGGCGACTGCAGCTGTTCCCTCACCCTCCATCTTGAGAACGTGTCATTGGGGGGTGGCTACAGCGGTCCTCCATCATAAAAAGCGTGAAGACAGGACAAATAACTCCACCCAAAAAAACCCTAGGTCTCCCCCAACAAACGTTTGAGACTAGCTCCCCTAAATCTAAAAGATGGATCAAACTGCGCGTGCAGCTACTGCCCTGCAAGCTCTGATAAGCTCCTCCCACAGCTAATCACCTGCCTCAACAGAAACCCTGCCCCCTCTGACCTTTGCACAGGGAGAGCAGCTAATCAGCCACAAAGAAACACACACACAAGAAAACCCTTTTGATCTCCATTTCTGTGAAAAGCTCCTGTGCATATGCAACTCCTTTGTTGTTGTTTAGTCGTTTAGTCGTGTCTGACTCTTCGTGACCCCCTGGACCAGAGCACGCCAGGCACTCCTGTCTTCCACTGCCTCCCGCAGTTTGGTCAGACGCATGCTGGTAGCTTCGAGAACACTGTCCAGCCATCTCGTCCTCTGCCGTCCCCTTCTCCTTGTGCCCTCCATCTTTCCCAACATCAGGGTCTTTTCCAGGGAGTCTTCTCATGAGGTGGCCAAAGTCTTGGAGCCTCAGCTTCAGGATCTGTCCTCCCAGTGAGCACTCAGGGCTGATTTCCTTCAGAATGGATCGGTCTGATCTTCTTGCAGTCCATGGGACTCTCAAGAGTCTCCTCCAGCACCAGAATTCAAAAGCATCCATTCTTTGGCGATCAGCCTTCTTTATGGTCCAGCTCTCACTTCCATACATTACTACTGGGGATACCATAGCTTTTACTATATGGACCTTTGTTGGCAAGGTGACGTCTCTGCTTTTTAAGATGCTGTCTAGGTTTGTCATTGCTTTTCTCCCAAGGAGCAGGCGTCTTTTAATTTCATGACTGCTGTCACCATCTGCAGTGATCACGGAGCCCAAGAAAGTAAAATGTCTCACTGCCTCCATTTCTTCCCCTTCTATTTGCCAGGAGGTGATGGGACCAGTGGCCATGTTCTTCGTTTTTTTGATGTTGAGCTTCAGACCATATTTTGCGCTCTCCTCTTTCACCCTCATTGAAAGGTTCTTTAGTTCCTCCTCACTTTCTGCCATCAAGGTTGTGTCATCTGCTAGAAGACCTTTGAAGGCAGCCCTGTATAGGAAGTGTTATGTACTGAGTTGAATAGGATCCAAACTGCAGCAGTCTGATTGGTCCTAGAACAATGCAGCAGTATGATTGGTCGGCAGGAGCCACCCAATCCAGCTCCAGATAGAAGTGAATCCACAACCTGATTGGCCTACAGGAGAATTCCGGAATTAGCCAATCACGTGCAGCCCATTGTGTAAATAATGTATATAAAGCAGATACTTTGAGGGGACTTTCATTCATTCCTCCTCACCACTATGAGCTGAATAAAGAGCATGAAATCCACTCTCGACTCTGAGTATATTTCAGGACGTTTTTTGGAAGGTATGCAAAGGGGATGCTGAACTAGGTGGGGTGATCCAACAAAGGCTCTTATTGCGTTCTTAATCTTCAACTGCTTGGTCTTCAGCATGCTAGGCTGCTGAAAAAGACACAGGAACAGCATGACGGGCGGCAGGGGGGTAGAGATGGCAAGCCTAGATGCAAGGAGCAGCCGCACAGAGACTCTGAGGTCTCCTTCTCCCTGTGCAGTCTCTGCTTGCCACACACACAAACGCACTTCCACTATCACTCCTCCCCCCCCCCACACACACACACCTCTTGTCAGGCTCCTGGGCTCCACAAAAGCCGTTCCTGTATTCCTGGCAAGCCTCCGCCACAGTCTTTGATATTCTCTTCACACAGCACCGTGGGCTCTTTCCGTTCCTGGCCTCCAGACCCCAGAGAGGGTTTTTCCTTGACTCAGCTGCTCTGCCAGCATCATTGAAATAAGCCCTGCCTGGGAGAATTACATCTTCCTCCAGCTCCATTGGCTGCAGGACATTCCGGCTGCTGGGTTTCTTTCTTTTTTTGAATGCAATAAGGATTTGTCCATGTATACCTTTGCTCTGCATTTCTCGTCAGAGGTCCGGGCATTCTCTCTCTCTCTCTCTCTCTCTCTCTCTCTCTCTCTGCCTCTGTGCTTTCCCTGCACAAAAAGAGTTACCGTATTTTTCACTCTCTAAGACGCACCAGACCATAAGACGCACCTAGTTTTTGGAGGAGGAAAACAAGAAAAAAAATATTCTGAATCTCAGAAGCCAGAACAGCAAGAGGGATCGCTGCGCAGTGAAAGCAGCAATCCCTCTTGCTGTTCTGGCTTCTGGGATAGCTGCGCAGCCTGCATTCGCTCTATAAGACACACACACATTTCCCCATACTTTATAGGAGGGGGAAAGTGAGTCTTATAGAGCAAAAAATACGGTATTTGCTGCTGAATCGGAGCAAAGGCTATCTGCGGTAAACCCAAAATGCCATTTGTTCCGACTCAGGACTGATCGACTTCTCCTCTTGGGGAAAACTGCTCTTTAGTGCTCAATCGGAGCAAACAGCCATTCGGGTTTCCTCTGGAATGCTACCATTTAGAGCTAAGGAGCAGGTTTTCCCTGGGAAAGGAATGAGGCAAAGGGGGAAAACCACTTGCATCCAAGCCTAGAAAGTGTGGATTAAGCAGTGAACAACTTGGACACTTACTTTCTAGGGATAAGCAGAAGTGTAGACAATTCCCAAGTGTTAAAGAGTGGGGTGTTAAAGAGTGGGCTTTCCTGGGGAACTCAGCTGGGGGGAGAAGGAGATGGACGCAGACCGGGAAAGTGCAGCCCTGTGTCTAGAAAGTATGGGGCAAAAGGTACAATGAGCTCCGATTATAAGCAGCCTGCAGCATTTTCTGCCCTGCCTTTCTAAGGGTCCTCTGTGGGCATCAGAGTCAAGAGGACCTGGTTGCCTCCAGAAGTTCATCTGATTCAGATCCCAGCAGCCCCAGCGAATACGGGCAACACTCAGGGCTGGCAATAGGTGTGGTCCAGAAACATCTTGAAGATCCAGTTTCCCGGCCTGGATCTGGGTGAACCCAGAAGCCCAGGTTTGATTTAGCAGTGCTGCACATATATGCTAAAAGGTAAAGGACCCCTGACAATTAAGTCCAGTCGCGGACGACTCTGGGGTTGCGGCGCTCATCTCGCTTTACTGGCTGAGGGAGCTGGCGTTTGTCCACAGACAGTTTTTCCGGGTCATGTGGACAGCATGACTAAGCCGCTTCTGGCAAAACCAGAGCAGTGCACGGAAACGCCATTTACCTTCCTGCTGCAATGGTACCTATTTATCTGCTTGCACTGGTGTGCTTTCGAACTGCTAGGTTGGCAGGTGCTGGGACCGAGCAACAGGAGCTCACCCCGTCACGGGGATTTGAACCGCCAACCTTCTGATCAGCAAGCCCAGAGGCTCAGTGGTTTACACCACAGCACCACCTGTGTCCCGGACACATATGGTAAGGTAAAGGTAAGGACACATATGGTAAGGTAAAGGTACCCCTGCCCGTACGGGTCAGTCGTGACCGACTCTAGGGTTGCGCGCTCATCTCGCTCAAGAGGCCGGGAGCTGGCACTGCCCGAAGACACTTCCGGGTCATGTGGCCAGCACCAGCGCAGCACACGGACACGCCGTTTACCTTCCCGCTATAAAGCAGTACCTATTTATCTACTTGCACTTAAGGGTGCTTTCGAACTGCTAGGTGTGCAGGAGCTGGGACCGAACGACGGGAGCTCACCCTATCGCGGGGATTCGAACCGCCGACCTTCTGATTGGCAAGTCCTAGGCTCTGTGGTTTTACCCACAGCGCCACCCGCGTCCCTACACATATGGTAGTTGTCTTCAAATATCTGAAGGGCTGTCATCACATAGAATCATGGAATTGTAGAGCTGGAAGGCACCACGAAAGCCCAACCCTCTGCAATGCAGGAATCTTTGGCCCAACGTGGTGCCTAAACCCACAAGCCTGAGATTAAGAGTCTCCTGCTCTACCAGCTGAGCTATCCCATCAGTCACGGAAGGTGGGACAAGTCTGTTTTATGCTGCTCCAGAGGGGAGGATCCAAACTGATTCAAGTTGTAAGGAAGGTGATTCCAACTAAAGAACAGGAAGACGTTTCTGACAGCAAGAGCCTGTTTTTGCATGCAGGGGACGTTCCTAACTCACCAAAGGTTTGAGACCCATTGGCTACCCCCATCTGGTTTAGCTGGCCAGTCGAAGCCTTTCCCAGGTTGATGTCGCTTGCTGGCACCTTCCAGGAGTCACAGATGGGAGGCAGGAGCAATGGCTCCACAATCAAATCTCGGGGAAACGGCTTGCCAAGCTGCAGCCCAGCAGCCTGACAGGTGACCTCAGGAGGCCGAGTCGTGAGGGGGGTGCGTTCTCCCTTGGAAGACTGGCTGGGACAGCAGGGGCAGAGCACAGGCTATCCATCAAATGAGCTGTGGTTTTAATATGCAATCTTTCTCCCACCCACACCTTTTCCAAATCCTTGCAGGCATCTTCCTGGTACCTTGAAAGGGTGCACGTAAAGATTTCTGGCTGTGAAGCCAGCATTTTCCTGTGATCCGATGAGTGAAAGCTCCAGGAGTTGGTGAAGCCAGGTGTTTGCAGGAACCTCAAGACTCTCCATGACACGAATAGGACCCCCAACACCATTCTCACTCTGCACAGGGCCAGAGGTGCACCTAACATCCCTTGCAAACTTTGTGAGCTGTATCGGCACACACAGACACCCCCCCAAAAAAATCATTTTACTGCAATATTGTGGTTTGCATCCATCTGTCTCAAGAGACAATGGAGTGCGCCTCTGGGGGTGAAGTCGAACCACTGTGTTAGCAGCACCAAAGTCACCTCCCCAGGGTGAAAGCTTGGGCAGAGTGTATGGAGGTCCTCAGAATGGAGGACCTCCATATGGCACCATGCAACTCCCATGTGTCAGGGGGCTGGTCAGGATTGGACGATTGGGGAATGCAATTGCAGGGAGATCAGCTCCTAAAAGAAGAGAAGGGGGAATATTCTCCCCCCCCCCAATCCAGCATTTCCAAAAGCAGAGAGACAGGCAGACACGGAAGCTGCACAGCTGAGAGAGGAGCTATCCAGCTATGAGATAGTAGCTAAGCAACCAGAAGGGAGGGAGCAGCTGGGCGATACATCAATCGAGAGTGGGGGAAACCTCCTCCCTCCCCATGAACTCAGAGGTCTGAGCATGTCAGAGAACAAAGGAGACGGAGGGGGGGATGAACTTGCCATTGGCGCGCTTCATGCTGCGGAAGTGGGGAGGAGTCATAGTAGGCAACTGATATCCTCGTGGAGGGTTGCCTGTTTGTGCTTGTAACACAATGCTGAAATAAAAGGACTATAAATCTACCAAATGCTCCTTAATTCTTAGCGGTGAGCCCCCAGAAGAGAGAGGGGAACTCCTGTACTTGACACCATATCAAGGAGATGACAACCTTTAGAAGAAGTTTTTTAATGTTTAGTATGCATTTATATGTTTCGGACATATAAAGTCATGGACAGAGGTCACGAAATTAAAAGACGCCTGCTTCTTGGGAGAAAAGCAATGACAAACCTAGACAGCATCTTAAAAAGCAGAGACATCACCTTGCCAACAAAGGTCCGTATAGTTAAAGCTATGGTTTTTACAGTAGTGATGTATGGAAGTGAGAGCTGAACCATAAAGAAGGCTGATCGCCGAAGAATGGATGCTTTTGAATTATCGCACTGGAGGAGACTCTTGAGAGTCCCATGGACTGCAAGAAGATCAAACCTATCCATTCTGAAGTAAATCAGCCCTGAGTGCTCACTGGAAGGACAGATCCTGAAGCTGAGACTCCAATACTTTGGCTACCTGAGGAGAAGAGAAGAGAAGACTCCCTGGAAAAGACCCTGATGTTGGGAAAGATGGAGGACACAAGGAGAAGGGGACCACAGAGGACGAGATGGTGGGACAGTGTTCTCGAAGCTACCAGCATGAGGTTGACCAAACTGCGGGAGGCAGTGGAAGACAGGAGTGCCTGGCGTGCTCTGGTCCAGGGGGTAACAAGAAGTTGGACACGACTAAATGACTAAACAATGTTTCAGAAGCTGCTCAATGTGGCTGGAGCAACCCAGTCAGGTGGGCAGGGTATAAATGATACAATTGTTGTTGTTGAATAGGCTGTCTCTATTTTCATCGAAGAAATGGTGGAGGGTATGAGACTGAGACTGTTGGGGCTGTGCCCTATTCACACTTCTGGATGAAAGTCTCCTAGAAGCAACATCCAGGGCTGGTGTGGAGACAGCTGGCTTCACTTCTTAAGCAACATCTCCTTCTTTCTTTCTGTGACCTCGAGGGAATCGAGAGAGGGTTTTGGACCACATCCAGGAACACACTTGGGTCAGATGGAGCAACCCACATTTCGAGAAGGTAATCTAATCTGCTGACCCCTGTCTAAATGAACTACGGCATCACCTAAAGAGGTTGCTGCAGCCACAGGGGAAAGTTCTTAAATAGTGAGAGTCGTGAAATCTTGCAGCTGGGTAAACACAAACACATACCATGCACTTTCAGCTGATGGGCAAGATGGGATTAGTGGTGAGGAGCTTTGGGTCTAGCCGGGGTGGCCGTCTGGAACAGGCTGAGAGGTGGGGCAGGGCAGTGGGAAGCAAAGACTCTTAACGGTGATTGCTGCCCTATATAATAGCCGGGTTGTTAGCTAAGCTGCTTACACAGTGCCACCGTGGAGCAATTAGAAAGGTTTCAATTTGTGGGAATGCTCTTATTAGGCTCTCCCAAGACAAAGCGGGTGACATGAGGATCGTTTGAAGGAGGGGGGTTCCCCCCTTCACATTCTCTCGATGGGCCCTATCACATCAGGAAAATAACCAGGGCATGGAAGCATCCTTGGGTTTGAGTCCTGAAAGACCTGCTCCCTGCCTTGCAGGCCTTTTTCCACCCAGCCTGGGAGGGGCTGCCTTCAGATGTCTTCTAAATGTCAGGTAGTTGTTTTTCTCTTTGACATCTGGGGGGAGGGCATTCCACAGGACAGGTGCCACCACCGAGAAGGCCCTCTGCCTGGTTCCCTGTAGCTTTGCTTCTCGCAATGAGGGAACCACCAGAAGGCCGTCAGAGCTGGACCTCAGCGTCCAGACAGAACGATGGGGGTGGAGACGCTCCTTCAGGTATACTGGGCCAAGGCCGTTTAGGGCTTTAAAGGTCAGCACCAACACTTTGAATTGGGTCAGAAACGTACTGGGAGTCAATGTAGGTCTTTCAAGACGGGTGTTATGTAGTCTCAGCGCACCAGTCACCAGCCTAGCTGCCACATTCTGGATTAGTTGTAGTTTCCAGGTCACCTTCAAAGGTAGCCCCATGTAGGCTGAGATGGACAGACCAAGGGCATGGGATGGTGTTAAGGCAGCTTCTGAAGCTGCCTTCTAAACAGGATTTACCACCTGCACTTTATCCAGCTGCCGCCACTGCCTCCCTTTTACCCTCCAGTCCTAAATTCCCCTTTCCTCTCCAGACCAGCAAGAGGTTTGCACTTAGCTCAGCATCTGCAGGCCTGGTGGTTTCCCAGCTGCTCAAAAGAGCTGACTAAGGGCCTCATTAAATCCGGAGGCCTCATTACTGCAGGCAGGAGGGGGAATCCCTCCAAAGGAAAGGAGGCAAAGCGGGTGGGCAAGGAGCAGGTTTCCTGGCTCTTCCTCGGGAGCTGGCAGAGATCAGCACCTCGCTCAGCTGGGCAGCCAGTCTGGATCTGCAGGAGGGCCAAGGGGCCAGGCTGTCAATAAGCCCCAAAGTGAGCAAGGGAGGGACCTGAGCTCAGTGGCGGAGTGCAGGTCTTGCAGGCATCAGGTCCCCAAGATCAGTCCGCCGCTGAAGTCTCCAGTTAGAAGTGTCTCAACTCTCAAGTCAGCAGATGGAGAGAGCCACTGCCAGTCTGGGCTGGGGAAAAGCAGGCCTTTTTTCTGGGGGTATTAAGGGGTGCACAGTACCAGCACCTTTTTTTCTGGAAGGAAAGCACTGGGGAAAACCAGTGGTGTGAGACATTATTAGAGTGGTCACTTATGCCTCCCTGAAAGGTTTGTCCATGCAACCCCCCCCCCCTTTTCCTTTCTCCTTCTGTGATGGAGCTCCTATTTGGGGATTTCCCTGGCTTTTTTCTGGCCCACGTAAGACCAGTCTGGATAGTTGGCCTCGGTGAAGACTTGATGTTTTCATCCCAAAAAAAGTTTTTGATTTGAGTTCCTACTGAAATGAGGCTGCATTTTTTAAAAAAAAATGATATTTATTAAGTTTCCAATAAACACATATAAACACAAATACAAGCAACAATAAAAACATACCAACAAACAAAAACAAAACAAGTATACTTTCAAACCTTATTTTCTCAACCTAATTTCACCGACCTCCTCACACCTCCCCCTTCTGTATTCTAATCTCATTTATCTTATCAGCAAATCCATTCCCATATTTCCATTTTTTTTTATTCTATTCTTTTTCCTTAGTCAATACCCCTGCAAACCACTAATTTTTAAACCCATAGCTTTTTAGCCTTCATTAATTTTATAATATTTATTAAGATAGTCTTTAAACTTCTTCCAATCTTCTTCCACCGTCTCTCTATCCTGGTCTCGGATTCTGCCAGTCATCTCTGCCAGTCCCATGTAGTCTATCATCTTCATCTGCCATTCTTCCAGAGTGGGTAGATCTTGTGTCTTCCAATACTTTGCAATGAGTATCCTTGCTGCAGTTGTAGCATACATAAAAAAAGTTCTATCCTTCTTTGATACCACATGGCTTACCTTTTACCAAATGAGGCTGCATTTTAATGTTTTAATGTTGTGTTTTAATCTTGTTTTTAAGCTGTATTTCAATCAAATTGTTTTTATACCGGTGTTAGCCGCCCTGAGCCTGGTCTTGGCTGGGGAGGGTGGGGTATAAATAAAATTTAATAATAATTTGTTGCTGTTGTTGGCATCTGTTGTTGGCAATGGAGTGCACCTTCAGGGGTGAAAACCGCTGTGTTAGCAGCACCGAAGTGACCTTCCCTGGGGCGCAGTGTGTATGGAGGTCCTGGGCTGCCCGGATGACAAGACCCCCCTCTTAGCCTGGCTGATGTGGTCCCAAGGAAAGCAGAGCAAGACGTTTAGCACCAGCTGGGCTGCAGGAGTTGCCAGAAGGAGGCGTACAAGGTGCCATCCAACCATCTTAGGGACTCCGGTCTCGATTTGGGTAGGGTTTACTCCTTAGCCCAGGGGTCTGCAACCTTTAAGACAAAAAGAGCCACTTGGACCCGTTTCCGAAGGGAAAAAAACTGGGAGCCGCAAAACTCGTCATTATAAAAATAACTAGTTTTTTGACACTTTTTAATTATTTCTTTGTTTGACCCCTCAGAATTACTCCTCTTCATAGAAATAAACGTTAAATTAACAAGTTACCTTTGTGTGTGTGTGTTCTTCACTCCCCTTCAAAACAGTGACCAGCGTACATGCCCCTTACAATGTAGCGGGCGGGCGGGAAGGTGACGTCGGGGTGGTGCGTGACTAACGCACGCACCGCCCCCATGCCACATCACAGCCAGTACAGCGCCCGCCACAGTGGGGAGTATCGGGGCACACAATGCGCCTCCTCCCCTCGCTAGTATCCGCCCCAGAGCCGCGGCAAAGGTGTAAAAGAGCCACATGCGGCTCCGGAGCCGCGGGTTGCTGATCCCTACCTTAGCCCATGGGTAGACAAACTAAGGCCCAGGGGCCGGATCTGGCCCAATCGCCTTCTCAATCCGGCCCACACACTGTCTGGGAATCAGCGTGTTTTTACATGAGTAGAATATGTCCTTTTATTTAAAACGCATCTCTGGGTTATTTGTGGGGCCTGCCTGGTGTTTTTACATGAGTAGAATGTGTGCTTTTATTTAAAATGCATCTCTGGGTTATTTGTGGGGCACAGGAATTCGTTCATCCCCCCCAAAAAAAAAAATAATATAGTCCAACCCTCCACATGGTCTGAGGGATGGCGGACCAGTCCACGGCTGAAAAAGGTTGCTTACCCCTGCCTTAGCCTTTTCTTCTCCCAAAGACGTCCTGCAAGGCAGTGGTGGTTTAGGATCAAAGTTTTCCTTCTCCTGGATGGGCTCTCTTCCCAAGTGGATGAGCCCCACCTGCCCCTCACTTCCCTCTACAGCAGAAACCTTCTTCACCACTGGACCCGCTATTGATCTCATCTGCTCAATCCGTTGTCGCCTGCCTCAATCCACTGTTTTTGCATGCAGAGGAAGTCCTTAACTCATTGAGGATCTGAGATCCAACGGCTCCCCTCACCTGGTTTACCTGGCCAGTCAAAGCTACCATATTTTTCGCTCCATAAGATGCACTTTTTTCTTCCTAAAAAGTAAGGGGAACTGTCTGTGCGTCTTACGGAGTGAATGTGTGGTCCCTGGAGCTGAATTGCTCAGGGGCGAAAAGCAGATCATGCTCTCTTTTTTTGAAAGAGGAAAGTGGGTGTTGAAACAGAGCCGCTGAGATAGAGGAGGCTGCCTGGGAGTGGGGGGGGGACGTAAAGACAGCAAACTTGCAAAGGGAGGAAACAGGAAGACTAAAGCAATAAGGAGAGAAATTAGAAGAAAAGGAGGAGCAAAAAACTGTTCCAGCTAAGGAAAATACACTAAGGCAAACAAGTGGGAAGGGAGTGTTGGAAGGAAACAGCTGATCGGTGGGATCGGAAAAGAGATAAGGGAAGCTAGCAGAGGCTGCCTGGGAGGGGAGAGGTAAAAGCCCATGGATTATCAGGATTTTTGCATTGGGTCACCCCAAATTCACCATCAGATCACATGTCTGTGGCCACAGCATGAACCACAAAAATCATACACCCACTGTTTCGTTCAGAATACTTTTTTCTTGTTTTCCTCCTCTAAAAACTATGTGTGTGTTATGGTCAGGTGCGTTTTATGGGGTGGAAAATACGGTATTTCCCAAGGTGTGGCCGCTATCACATACTGACAGCCTCTATGAGCCCCAGAAGAGAGCTGAGTGCAGGGTGGGGGGCAAAGGTGGAAAGGGTCATCCTTCAACCAGAGGACTGTCCTTTGCTAAGCTGGGTGCATGGACACCCTAGCACACTCCCGCCACCCAGAATCCCCTTCCAAAAGACT
Source organism: Podarcis gaigeae (assembly GCF_964106915.1). Taxonomy (NCBI): domain Eukaryota; kingdom Metazoa; phylum Chordata; class Lepidosauria; order Squamata; family Lacertidae; genus Podarcis; species Podarcis gaigeae. The sequence continues at coordinate 85,457,795 of NC_139684.1, forward strand.
CCTAATCTGGATTGCAAGACCCATGCCTTTATCCTGAGGCAAGATGGTGGTATTACAGCTATTAGCACCACACAGACACAGCATGAATCCATGCATTCTGACCTCACACCAGGGCAGCTAACTATTGCCCAGTTATAATCTCCTCAGGTCACTGTTGTGAACTGCATGCAATCCGAGGGGCGTGGTCTCTGTCCGAAACCCCAGACCGGGGGGGGGGGACTAGGGCCATGGCACAACCCCTAGCGGTGACCCTGCGGCCCTCCAGATATTTTGGCCTACAACTCCCATGATCCCTAGCTAACAGGAGCAGTGGTCAGGGATGATGGGAATTGTAGTCCAAAACATCTGGAGGGGTGAGGATTGGAGGTTCAAGTATTCTGAATGAATGTGGGGTGGTTTTTTTTTTACCTTTTTCAAGATTGTTTGCATGATTATTGTTTTAAGGGAGAGAAAAGGGTGAAATACCAGGAGAATCTAATCTGCCTTAAAGCATCCTGGGTTACTTAAAGTGAAAGGCTAAAAACTGGCCTCTCTACGCCTCCCCTTTAAGTTGCAAAGGGATGGCACAAATCTGAGGAAGGAAGGATAATCCCCAATAACAATCTCTTCTCCTCGCGTCTATGCACATCCTTACATGATAGCCCCATCTTCCCTGAACTGACTTTTTAATTGAATTTCTAGTCTGGCCTTCCTCTCCAAGGAGGCCAGGGTTGCAAACAAGAAGCAATAAACCAATAGAAACATCTTTCAAACAGCCTCAAAACAATTCCACGCAGACTGAGAAAGATCTCCGCTCAAAGGGCTTGTTGGGAAAAGGAAGGTCTTCAGTAGGTTCCAAAAAGGAAACAGAGATGACGCAGGTCTGATATTAGCAGGGAAGGAATCCCCAAGGGCAGGTGCCACAACACTAAAAGGCCGGTTCCTGGGACACATCCACACAATATATTTAAAGCATAGTCAATGCACATTGAAAGCACATTGACTTCTTCCAAAGAATCCCAGGAACTGTAGTTTCCCCTGTAGCCACCCTTTCCAGCACCCTTAACAAACTACAGTTCCCGGGATGCTTTGCAGGGGGGAGTCATGTGCTTTAAATGTGCACAGAATACACTTTAAATGTGTAGTGCGGATCTGCCTGGAAAAGACTTCCTGACAAGAGAGTTGGTTACCACTTTTAAACCATGGGTAAGCAAACGGTAGGGACGCGGGTGGTGCTGTGGGTTAAACCACAGAGCCTAGGACTTGACGATCAGAAGGTTGGCGGTTCGAATCCCCATGACGGGGTGAGCTCCCGTTGCTTGGTCCCTGCTCCTGCCAATGTAGCAGTTCGAAAGCACACCAGTGCAAGTAGATAAATAGGTATTCCTCTGGCGGGAAGGTAAATGGTGTTTCTGTGTGCTGTTCTGGTTCACCAGAAGCGGCTTTGTCATGCTGGCCACATAACCCGGAAGCTGTTCGCCGGTTCCCTCAGCCAGTAAAGCAAGATGAGCGCCGCAACCCCAGAGTCGGCCACGACTGGACCTAATGTTCAGGGGTCCCTTTACCTTTAGGCAAACTAAGGCCCGAGGCTGGGGCCAGCCCAGTCGCCTTCTAAATCCGGCCCGTGGACAGTCCGGGAATCAGCGCGTTTTTATATGAGTAGAATGTGTGCTTTTATTTAAAATGCATCTCTGGATTATTTGTGGGGCACAGGAATTTGTTCATTTTTTTCTCCAAAATACAGTCATACCTCATGTTGCGTCCGCTTCATGTTACGTTCTTTCATGTTATGTCCTGCGGCGACCCGGAAGTACTGGAAAGAGTTACTTCCAGGTTTCACCGCTCGCACATGCACAGAAGTGCAAATTGCAACCCACACATGCGCCGCTGCGGGTTGCGCTCTTTTCATGTTGAGAACGGGCCTCTGGAATGGATCCCGTTTGCAACCAGAGGTACCACTGTATAGTCCGGCCCCCCACAAGGTCTGAGGGACAGTGGACCGGCCCCCTGCTGAAAAAGTTTGCTGACCCCTGTCTTAAACCATTCAATTTGGTGCCCATCGCTATGTCAGAAATGCAGAGAGTTTGGTCAGACAAGCATAGATCTGGGCGCCAGTTTCTCCCATCCAGCGGGCACTCTTTCCACAAGTCAAACCACCAGCAGCAGCAGCGCCCTCGCTTTCCTCCTGGTGCCCTGACAACAGCCAATATTTCCCATGTCCCTGGTAATGTACGGCAGGTGGCAGGAGGCACACGATCAAAGTGTCTGGCTGCCAGTTGTGCAGCCATGAAGATGTCCCCAGCTCAGAGGCAGGCAAAGCAGCCGATCTCAGCAGCAACACCCCTTACCCACCCACTGCCCCCCCCCCCCAAGCCACCCGCTGAAAAAGCCATTGGACCAGAGAACCCAATTTTGTACGAAGTCGAAGCAGCAAAGCGGAGCCTATTAGCCACCTTCCAAGCAGAGATGCTGTTTGGGAAACAATCTCAGGAGGTGGGCAGCTGATCTCCTTCCCTCTCTCTCCCCCCCCCCACCACCCAACCACCCCTTCTGCTTCATTAGCAGCTGAGCCACCAGTTCAGCGAGAGCAGATTTCCAAAGAGCAATTTCCATTTCTTCCGGCCAGAGACGGGTCATTTGTGCAAAGGCTGCTTGCCTCGCAGGAACAGAGAAGGCTGGCAGGGCATTGTTCCTTTCTCTGCAGCAATTGTTTTCCACAGGAGCCATGTTTGGGGAACACAGTAGAGGCCAGGCAGGACGAGAGCACGCCAGGCCCTCCTGTCTTCCCCTGCCTCCCGCAGTTTGGTCAAACTCATGCTGGGAGCTTCGAGAACACTGTCCCACCATCTCGTCCTCTGTCCTCCCCTTCTTGTGCCCTCCATCTTTCCCAACATCAGGGTCTTTTCCAGGGAGTCTTCTCTTCTCATGAGGTGGCCAAAGTCTTGGAGCCTCGGCTTCAGGATCTGTCCTCCCAGTGAGCACTCAGGGCTGATTTCCTTCAGAATGGAGAAGTTTGATCTTCTTGCAGTCCATGGGACTCTCAAGAGTCTCCTCCAGCACCAGAATTCAAAAGCATCCACTGTCTCTCAGACCATTTTTTTTTGGGGGGGGGGGCGGAATGAACAAATTTCTATGCCCCACAAATAACCCAGAGATGCATTTTAAATAAAAGCACACATTCTACTCATGTAAAAACACCAGGCAGGCCCCACAAACAACCCAGAGATAAGGAAATAAGCAGCTATCTTATTTTTAAAAGGCATCTGAAGGGAGCCCTGTTTAGGGAAGTTTTTAATATTTAATGCTGTATTGTTTTTAACCCTCTATTGGGAGCCACTCAGAGTGGCTCGGGAAACTCAGCCAGATGGGCGGGGTATAAATAATACATTATTATTATTATTATTATTATTATTATTATTATTATTATTAATAATAATAATAATAATAATAATAATAAAAGGACACATTCTACTCATGTAAAAACACGCTGATTCTTGGACCGTCCGCAGGCAGGATTGAGAAGGCGATTGGGCCGCATCCGGCCCCCGGGCCTGAGGTTGCCTACCCCTGGGTTAGTGGGTGGCTACTTTAGCATCATCCACACTGAATTTTCCAGGATTTTAGATGGGGCCCCTCTCCTGAGACATCCTGGCTGCCAGGCAGGTGCTGTACTTGAGCTAAGCGAGTGGCGCTTGCAATGCTCTGTTGACAAATTTTCAAACATGGCAGTGTTTCCATGCAATAAAATGCAATGCTGTTATGGGAGTCATGATGAATACTCGGGAGGATGCTTTGGCAGCGGAGGGAGAGAGTGTCCCCTAGAGTCTCTCAGTCACACCACGGCGGAGGAGGGATTTGAACCTGCCTCTTCTAGGACGAAGTCCAGCCCCCTCAGATTGCTGAAGAAATCTTCCTCGCTCTTCTGTTCCACCTTGCTTTACCATTGCCACGTTTTCTTTCAAGATTTGCGCAACCGTCTACGAATCGACCGTGGAATTAATTAATTAAGAAGGTGCTGATTGGTTGTGTGTATAAAAAGGAGAAGGGGGAGAAAGATTGATTTGAGCTGCACACCCCTTCCTCGGTTACCTACTGCTTCGGTTTGCTAATCACGCAAAACCTCTCAGTCTTTCAGAAGCTATTTTAATTTCATCTCCAATCCCCCCCCCCCACTCTAGGAGTCTTATTTCAGAGTTTAATGGGGGGGGGGAGAGAAGAGATCTCAGGGCGGAGGCTTGCAAGGTTGTCAAGCCAGGTTTAAAAGCCTGTGGTTCAATTTATTTAGGATTAAATCCCCAACACCATCGCCACCCAAAAGCAGCGTTCACTGTAGTTCCTTTTCGTAGGCTTTGCAACAGCTGCGACACGGCAGTCCACCTCGACAATCTGCCCATGGTTTGGAAGCAAAGAGACTCCAGCCTGTGGCACAGACAGCTTGACATATTGATTGATTGACAGCCCGCCTTCCTTCCACGATGGAGCGCAAGATGATCCAGGGCGCCTCCGGACCATCAGTATTTCACCGGAGGGAGCCATACGCTTGCCAGAACTTTTGCTTTGTGCATGTCACAGATTGGAGGAACACCAGGGGCCATCTAGTCGAGCCCCGCTGCATTGCAGGGTGGGGAGGGTTTAAAGTGGAACGGAGGGCTCTGTCACCCTCCTGCAGCAAAGCCGCTTGAAAAAGCCCCTTCTAGCCAGGCAGAGGGACGCAGGTGGAGCTGTGGGTTAAGCCACAGAGCCTAGGACTTGCCGATCAGAAGGTTGGCGGTTCGAATCCCCGTGACGGGGTGAGCTCCCGTTGCTCAGTCCCTGCTCCTGCCAACCTAGCAGTTCGAAAGCACATCAAAGTGCAAGTAGATAAATAGGTACCACTCCAGCGGGAAGGTAAACGGCGTTTCTGTGCGCTGCTCTGGTTCGCCAGAAGCGGCTTACTCATGCTGGCCACATGACCCGGAAGCTGTACGCCGGCTCCCTCGGCCAATAAAGCAAGATGAGCGCCACAAACCCAGAGTCGGCCACAACTGGACCTAATGGTCAGGGGTCCCTTTACCTTAGCCAGGCAGAAGTAGCCAAAAGGGGTGGAGCAATGCCAGGAACGGGCGTGTCCTACAGAGAACCCCAAGGGCCAGATAGGGAGCAACGGAGGGCCACCAATATTCTGACGCACTGTAAGACAGCTCCCTACGTTCTCCTTTAAAAGGGAGGGAAGGGAGGAGGGGGGAAAGAACCAGGGTTGTCCTTGACAACAGTTCTGATGGGGCAATTAACAATGATCCATTTGCTGATAAATTCAATGAAGAGGAAATTGAGCTACAAGAGGCAATTATGCCTGAAGAAGCTCTCTCTCTCTCTCTCTGCATGTGTGTGTGCCCGATCTATAAAGTTAGCACAGGGAGAGAGAGGGAGGGAAGTGGAACTAGACACACACCTGCTTCCAAAGGCTGTCTCTTGCGAGTGTTGTTGCCACGCTCCTCCGCCCATAGCAACCTCACTGTTCCCGTAGCAACCGGGCTATAAAAAGGATGCTAAACTCGGGGATACAGAATGGAGAAGCTGCGGGGACTGTCTGGCTCTGGAGGATGAGCTTGCTGGGAATGGTTTTGGAGCTGAGCGGCCAGTTTGGGGCTGCTCCTGGTAGCTTTCCCCTTAGCACCGTGGTTCTCAAACTTTCGCTCTCTGGGCCACGGTTTCAGAATAAAGATTTTTCCCATGCCACACCAAATATATATATATATATATCAATAGGAAATGTGAAAACAAGTAAAATCAACTCGCAGCAGTGCTCGATTTATAACATAGAACACAACTACTTTATACTATGATCACAGGACATCTAGAAAGCATTTTTTTAATTGCCTAAGAACACTACTCATTCCTCATGTACAGTGGATGCTCGGGTTGCGAACATGATCCATGCGCGATGCACGTTCGCAACCCGCAGTGGCACGTCTGTGCACGCACGGGTTGCGATTCGGCGCTTCTGCGCATGCACAAAGTGTGATTTAGTGCTTCTTGCATGCACGACCCCCAAAACCCGGAAGTAGCTCGTTCCGGTACTTCCAGGTTTCGGCAGGTCTGTAACCCCAAAAAACACAACCTGAAGCATCTGTAACCCAAGGTATAAAAAGGTAAAAGGACCTCTGACCATGAGGTCCAGTTGTGACCGACTCTGGGGTTGCGGCGCTCATCATGACTAAGCCACTTCTGGCGAACCAGAGCAGCGCACGGAAACGCCGTTTACCTTCCTGTCAGAGTGGTACCTATTTATCTACTTGCACAGGTGTGCTTTCGAACTGCTAGGTTGACAGGAGCAGGGACCGAGCAATGGGCGCTCACCCCGTCGTGGGGATTCGAACCGCCGACCTTCTAATTGGCAAGTCCTAGGCTCTGTGGTTTAACCCACAGCACCACTCCCGAGGTATGACTGTATACGAATTCAACGAGAGGTGCAAGCTTGCTTTTGCTGGGTAATCTCATTTATATTAGGTCTGATTTGAGACAAACAAACTCTCATCTTCTTGTCAACACAGAGAAGCCGTTCTCTTTCCTGATCTTCCATATTTGTCAGAGTTGAAAAGCCCTGTTCACAACAATACACCATGCAGAACTGCAGAATAATAGCTCTTGAAGAGAGGCTTGGATACTGTTTCTGGTTGTATATCCAAAAATAGTTATTTTGATACTAGGTAAAGGTAAAAGGTAAAGGACCCCTGGAAGGTTAAGTCCATTTAAAGGCGACTGTGGGGTTGCAGCGCTCATCTCGCTTTCAGGCTGAGGGATCCAGTGTTTATTCACCAACAGCTTTCCGGGTCATGTGACCAGCATTACTAACCTGCTTCTAGCTCAACGGGACACCGTGACGGAAACCAGAGCACACGGAAATGTTGTCTGCCTTCCCGCCGCAGTGGTACCTATTTATCTACTTGCACTTTGACGTGCTTTCGAACTGCTAGGTTGGCAGGAGCTGGGACCGAGCAACGGGAGCTCACCCCGTCGCGGGGATTCGAACCGCCGACCTTCTGATCGGCAAGTCCTAGGCTCTGTGGTTTAGACCACAGCGCCACCCACGTCCAAGCGCTTTAAAATCTATAAGAACTTCAAAAATGGACAGGAGGGTGGGGATATATGCAAATCAACATTATGCCATCCAGTTTTAAGTTGGTGGCATTTTTCTTTCTACTTTTTTTCTGGAGCTTGGAATTTTGGGGAGGTAGAATTGATGGCAAAAGGCAAGCTGGAGAGGACTGAGTTGGCGTAGGAGCAGCTTGCAGACAGGAACTGGAGGAGGAAAGAGGCAGATGACCTGCGTCATCCCCCGTCCAAAAAAAAGGCCTTTTTCAGCAGCGATAAGGACTAGAAACTTGAAAAACAAAATCTCACAATGAGCCCAGGAAAGAAGCAGACAGGAAATAAGGACTTTGCCCTGCAAGACAGCCTACAATAGATATTTTAAATAAACAAATAATCCGTAACAGACGTGGGATGGGCCTTCTCTACAAAGCTTTTTCTGAAAGTCTCCACAGTGAAATGTTGCTGAACTCGGATCTGGTATCACCTGTTATTGGACCATGAGCTTGTGACTTACAAATGGAGCTGCGCTTGGTGTTTTTCACCACCTTGATATTCATAATAATAATAATAAATTTTATTTATATCCTGCGCTCCCCAGCCAAAGCCAGGCTCAGAGTAGCTAACAACAGTAAAAATAGCACCATTTATATAAAATCACAGCCAATTAATTAAAATACATTCTAAAATCAATTTAGAATCAAATTAATGGCAACCATTGGGCTAGAGTTCTGTGAGGATTACCAAAGGATGGGATCAGACTGCACCTTGGCCAAAGGCCTGGTGGAACAGCTCTGTCTTGCAGGCCCTGCAGAAAAATGTCAAGTCCCGCAGGGCCCTAGTCTCTTGTGACAGAGCGTTCCACCAGATCGGGGCCACGACCGAAAAAGCCCTGGCTCTGGTTGAGGCCAGCCTAACCTCCCTGTGGCCCGGGATCTCCAAGATGTTTTTGTTTGAAGACCGTAAGGTCCTCCATGGGACATACCAGGAGAGGCGGTCCCGTAGGTACGAGGGTCCTAGGCCGTATAGGGCTTTAAAGGTTAAAACCAGCACCTTAAACCTGATCCTGTACTCCACCGGGAGCCAGTGCAGCTGGTATAGCACCGGGTGAATGTGGCGAGGACCCCATAGACTTCCCATTGAGAGAGATGCTCTGGTATTCCCCACTTGAGAATCTCTTCCCCTTTGTAATGTGGGAATTTGGCTGGAATATCCTCCCTCATTGTTGACATCCAGGAAGAGGTTTAAAACAATCCTTTTTACCAGGGCATTTAGTGGCTGGGAAAGGTTATCTGTGCCCAGCAACCCTGGCATTCGCTGCAGGGATATGTTTTTAAATATGCTTTCATAGAATCGGGAGGGACCCCACCCCAAGGGTCATCTAGTCAAACCCCCTGCAATGCAGGAATATTTTGCCTGATGTGGTTCTCGAACCCAGGGCCCTGAGATTAAGAGTCTCACGCTCTACCATCCAAGCTAACCCAGCTTTGTTTTATTTTTTAATTGTATCGTCTTAATGCTTCGTTCTTTGCCGCCCTGGGCTCCTTTGGAAAGGTGGGGTGGAAATTTAATTAATAAATCGGCAAAGCGGAAAAGCGAGACCTGAATGAGCCTCAGGATTCCTGCCTGATTCATAGCTACAGATCACCCCAGAAATGACTTGCGTTCTGCAGTTCCAGGAAGGCCTCTGGAGCTGTCCAGCACTCCAGGACCAAGAAAGAAAAGCAAGTACTGTATTTTTCGCCCTATAGGACGCACTTTTTCCCCTCCAAAAATGAAGGGGAAATGTGTGTGCGTCCTATGGGGCGAATGCAGACTTTCATAGAATCATAGAATCCTAGAGTTGGAAGAGACCACAAGGGCCATCGAGTCCAACCCCCTGCCAAGCAGGAAACACCATCAGAGCACTCCTGACATATGGTTGTCAAGCCTCTGCTTAAAGACCTCCAAAGAAGGAGACTCCACCACACTCCTTGGCAGCAAATTCCACTGTCCAACAGCTCTTACTGTCAGGAAGTTCTTCCTAATGTTTAGGTGGAATCTTCTTTCTTGTAGTTTGGATCCATTGCTCCGTGTCTTCTCTGGAGCAGCAGAAAACAACCCTTCTCCCTCCTCTATGTGACATCCTTTTATATATTTGAACACGGCTATCATATCACCCCTTAACCTCCTCTTCTCCAGGCTAAACATGCCCAGCTCCCTTAGCCATTCCTCATAAGGCATCGTTTCCAGGCCTTTGACCATTTTGGTTGCCCTCCTCTGGACACATTCCAGTTTGTCAGTGTCCTTCTTGAACTGTGGTGCCCAGAACTGGACACAGTACTCCAGGTGAGGTCTGACCAGAGCAGAATACAGTGGCACTATTACTTCCCTTGATCTAGATGGTATACTCCTATTTCGCTGAAGCCTGGAGAGCGAGAGGGGTCAGGAAGCTATCCGCAAGCCTTGGGAGCCCGCAGGAGTTCCCGCCAGGCTCCCAAGGCTTGCGGACAGCAGCCTGCAGCCCGAAACCTGGGGAGTGCAGCGGAGCGCGCCCCGGGCTTCGGGCAGCTCTCCACAAGCTGTGGGAGCCCAGTGGGAAGTCGCGCTGGGCTCCCAAGGGTTGCGGATAGCACCCTGTTCTGGGGTTGGGGGAAGCTCGGGCTTCCCCTGCCCCATCGCCACGCCTGGGGAGGGAATAAAAAAAAATATTTCCCCCCCAAAAAAACTAGGTGCGCCCTATGGGCCGGTGCGCCCTATGGGGCGAAAAATACGGTAGGCAGCTGGTATGACTCAGTTGGTACAGCACGGGACTCTTAATCTCAAGGTCACAGGTTCTAAATCCCCGTTGGGCAAAAGATTCCTGCATTGCGGAGGGTTGGACTAGATGGCCTTTGTGGTCTTTTCCAACTCTACAATTCTGTGATCTCCAGTGCTGACATGCTCCCGAGAAGAGGGAAACCAGGGCTCTACTTCCAAGGCAAACATTCCTGTAATTAACGTAATAGCCTCATTAACTGTATCTGGGCGAAACACCAATTATTGTATCCGGGAGGCTCATTCTAGCAGAGGACAACAATGGGGCTCTATTAAGCTCTCTCCCCCTTTTCCGATTGAGGGTTTGGCGCTCCTTAATAGCTGCTTTAAGCTGCCTTTGTGACTAACACACACACACACACACAAGCATGGTTTGTTCGGCAGCAGGAACCCAGATGGTTGCGTTGCGATGTTTTTGCTGCAGCAGAGGCCGACTTGGAGAAAGGGCTCGGGGAAGGACCCTGGGCAACCCGCCAGACGCCTTTCCGTGCCGCTAAAATGGAGGCAGGACAATCGGATGTGGGAAGGGAGAGCAGCCCAGCCTCCCGCTTCCTCTGAAGGAAAACAAATTGCTCACACTGAGCAGCTGTGCTAAAATCGGAGGCTTTATAGAGACAGACAGAATCCGATTGGCACCCCTCTGTCACCTGACAGCTTTGCACTCCAAGGTGCAGTACCACCCACTGGCCAGCTCCACTGGTGGCGCTGTAGTTCAGCAGTGAGCAGGAGAGCATCTCCTTCTTCTGGTGGGGCCAGGGAGGAGGGCCACAGCCCAACCTCAGGACACCTGTTTGGCATTCAGAAGGTCCATGGTTACCTCCAGGTGGAGTTGGCAGAGCGACTTGCCTGGTGCTGATCCAGCGTGCAGCAGCTCTGGGGGAGGAAAGGCAAATTCCATCCTATGGATCAGAACTGGAAACAAAACATCCGATACCATCATGCCATTATATAGATCTATGGTGTGACCGCATTTGGAACACAGTTCTGCTTGCCTCGCCTCACAAGGGGTACCAAAGAGTTGGGAAAGGGCAACAAAAATGGTCAAACGCAGGGGTCAGCAAACTTTTTCAGCAGGGGGCTGGTCCACTGTCCCTCAGACCTTGTGGGGGGGGCGGACTATATTTTGAAAACAATAATGAACGAACTCCTGTGCCCCACAAATAACCCAGAGATGCATTGTAAATAAAAGCACACATTCTACTCATGTGAAAACACGCTGATTCCCAGACAGTCCGCAGGCCAAATTTAGAAGGCGATTGGGCCGGATCCAGAGCCCAGGCTGTAGTTTGCCTACCCATTATAAAGACTAGGACTAGCCACCTGAGAAACAGTTTCTATCCATATGTGATTTTGGTTTTAAACGCAGTGTAAGGTAGTCTCTATGGGAGTATATTGTATTTGATTATGGGGTATCAGAGTTTTTTAGGGGGTTAACTAGGCTGGGATAGCTGGGATAGCAGGCTTGTTGGTTTTTGAATGTCTAATGTAGATTTTTTTCAATTTTGTTGTTCAGTATGGGACAATCACAATAAAGATTATTGTATGGTATCGTATGATCAAAGGGATGGAGAAACTCCCTTATGAGGAAAAGTTACAGCATTTGGGCCTTTTTAGGTGCCTCGTTTGGTACCTCTGGCCTGAACCTTCAGGCGGTTCTGGGGGACCAATCACACTCCACTTCCTGCCCTCAGCAAACTCCCCTGGCATGAGGTTGAGCAACTAGTCACTGTGGAAAATTCCAGAACAGTTCTTTTTTTTTTTTAATGGGCTTTTCCTCTCGTCCATCTGCTGCAGCTACCACACACTACCTTTCCTCATTTTGGCTCGCGCGTTTTGCCGTGTGAGCGAAACAACTTCTGATTTCAGGAGGGAAAGCGAAACACGAGTGCTTATCAAGGCCCTCTTTTAATATGTTTGATGCTCATGACAGTAACACACCAGAAGCGAAGTGGTGTTTTGTCCCCGATGTGCCCTAGGTTTAAGTCCCACTTGATGACAACCAGCCCTCACAAACTAATCCACAGTTACGAAATAGTCAACTGGAAATCTACCACTAGAAGCTTTCTGTCATTCCCCAAGTAAAGTCTGCAGATCTAAGGTGATACGCAATGATAGTCATACTCAGACCACTGATGTAAGTCAAGTCTATTGGCTTCACTGGGTCTTCTCTGAGTATGGCTTAGCTGGATATCACACATTGTTTTAAGCCGAATGCTTTTAATATATTATTCTGGGGCTTCACGGTTCAATCAATTAATCTGGGCTATTCAACTGCTTTATGCCAATGAGCCTAAGGGTCTTAGTTCATTGCTGGATTAACATCCCAAACAGTTTTATAGTCTGCTGGTTTATGTTGTTGTTGTTGTTTAGTCGTTTAGTCATGTCCGCCTCTTCGTGACCCCCTGGACCAGAGCACGCCAGGCACTCCTGTCTTCCACTGCCTCCCGCAGTTTGGTCAAACTCATGCTGGTAGCTTCGAGAGCACTATCCAACCATTTCATCCTCTGTTGTCCCCTTCTCCTGGTGCCCTCAATTTTTGCCAACATCAGGGTCTTTTCCAGGCAGTCTTCTCTTCTCATGAGGTAGCCAGAGTATTGGAGCCTCAGCTTCAGGATCTGTCCTTCCAGTGAGCACTCAGGGCTGATTTCCTTCAGAATGGAGAGGTTTGATCTTCTTGCAGTCCATGGGACTCTCAAGAGTCTCCTCCAGCACCGTAATTCAAAAGCATCCGTTCTTCGGCGATCAGCCTTCTTTATGGTCCAGCTCTCACTTCCATACAACACTACTGGGAAAACCATAGCTTTTACTATACGGACCTTTGTCAGCAAGGTGTACACTTAAGGGAAAAATAAAAGATTTGTCCACACTTAGAAAAACACCCCCAAGATGTTTTCAAGCCACCTAAAAAACACTTAATAGATGATATAGCCCCAGGAGCTGCAAGGAGGCATCTTCATTGATGTTTCCCATCATGGACACTTATTTAATTTTAATAATTGATCAATTAAAAGCCAGGGAGTTAATCTATTAAAAGAAAACCCCTGTTTGACAGCCTTAGTTAATTTGTTTTACACATTGTTTCCCAGCGGAGGCCACCCATCAGTGTCGGCTCTCAGCTAAGCAGACTCCTGCCTTGAGAAATATGGTTGGTGTTAAAGGCGCCACTGAGCTAAACTGGCCCTAGCAGGAGGCAGAATGAGGCAGCGGCCTCAGGCGGCAGATGCCACTGGGTGGTGGTAGGGTGTTGCTGCGTGGACAGAACTGGGACTGCTACATGGCCTGTCCTGAGCCCCCTAAATTAGCTTGCCGACCTCAGGTGTGGTACAGAATGAGGTCCCATCACCAGCACTCAAGAGAGATTCAGCTGCTACTGAGGTAAGATTCTGTAGGTGAAAATGGGATGCCATTTTGTTTTTCACATCGGGCAGCAAAATATCTAGGGTCAGCACTGTGCTAGAATGTATGAAGAGACCCGATTAGCTCAACAGCATTCTCACCACCTATGATACACGCGTCCAAAGGTGGAAGAAGAAGAAGAAGGAGGAGGAGGAGGAGGAGGAGGAGGAGGAGGAGGAGGGGAAGAAGAAGAAGAAGAAGAAGAAGAAGAAGAAGAAGAAGAAGAAGAAGAAGAAGAAGAAGAAGAAGACCCCGCCCATCATCTGGGTTGCCCCAGCCACTCTGGGTAGCTTCCAACAAAAACAAAAATAAAAATAAAACAAAAATAAAATAAAAAAACAGTAAGAAATAGCCATACTGATAGCTTCCTCCGCGACTTTGTCTAATCCTCTTTTAAAACCATCCAAGTTGGCAGCCCTCATGAACTCTTGAGAGAACAAAGTCCATAGAAACCTGCCTTAGATGGAGTCAGGCCACTGGTTGATCAATCTCAGTACTGTCTAGGCCAGGGGTCTGCAACCTTTAAGACAAAAAGAGCCACTTGGACCCGTTTCCGAAGGGAAAAAAACTGGGAGCCGCAAAACTCGTCATTATAAAAATAACTAGTTTTTTGACACTTTTTAATTATTTCTTTGTTTTCCCCCTCAGAATTACTCCTCTTCATAGAAATAAACGTTAAATTAACAAGTTACCTTTGTGTGTGTGTGTTCTTCACTCCCCTTCAAAACAGTGACCAGCGTACATGCCCCTTACAATGTAGCGGGCGGGCGGGCGGGAAGGTGACGTCGGGGTGGTGCGTGACTAACGCACGCACCGCCCCCATGCCACGTCACAGCCAGTACAGTGCCCGCCACAGTGGGGAGTGTCGGGGCACACAATGCGCCTCCTCCCCTCGCTAGTATCCGCCCCGGAGCCGTGGCAAAGGTGTAAAAGAGCCACATGCGGCTCCGGAGCCGCGGGTTGCAGACCCCTGGTCTAGGCTGACTGCCCCATACACTTTATATGACCAATCTTGGGTATAAGCATCATTGCATGGCTCCCAAAGAATGCATGCTCTGGTTATCTCCAACTTGGACTACTGCAATGTGCTCTACGTGGGGCTACCTTTGAAGGTGACCCGGAAACTGCAATTAATACAGAATGCGACAGCTAGATTGGGAGCGGCCGCTGACACCACATAACACCGGTCTTGAAAGAGCTACACTGGCTCCCAGGACGTTTCCGAGCACAATTCAAAGTGTTGGTGCTGACCTTTAAAGCCCTAAACGGCCTCAAAGGCCCAGTATACCTGAAGGAGCGTCTCCACCCCCCATCATTCTGCCCGGACACTGATGTCCAGCACCGAGGGCCTTCTGGAGGTTCCCTCACTGCAAGAAGCCAAGTTACAGGGAACCAGGCAGAGGGCCTTCTAGGTAGTGGCACCCGCCCTGTGGAACGCCCTCCCATCAGATGTCAAGGAGAACAACTACCAGTCTTTTAGAAGACATCTGAAGGCAGCCCTGTTTAGGAGAGATTTTAATGTTTGACGGACTATTGTATTTTAATATTTTGTTGGACGGGGTATAAATATTATTATTATTATTATTATTATTATTATTATTATTATTAATTATTATATATTTTGTTAAAGGTGCTGAGAGTTATTAAGAGACCCTCTGCTTCACTCACAGAGCTATCGTTCCCAGAATTCCCTGGGGAGAAGGATAGCTTGCTAAAAGCACCCAGGGAACTGTAGCGCCCTAATTGGGTCTCCAAACAACTCTCAGCACCCTTAACCAACTTCAGTTCCCAGAATTCTTTGGGAGGAGCCGTGACTGTTTAAAGAGGCACGATGCTGCTTTAAATGCGTAGCGCAGTTCCCTGGTTCGCAAAGCAACCACTGTGCTGCATATTCTCCCTAGCACACACCAGATATATATATATATATATATATGCAGGTTTTGGTGTCCTCGGGTGTCTTCCCGTGTAAAAGTTGGGGTGTCTAGGCGACGTTTCGACGAGGTCTCACTCGTCATCTTCAGGCTGGTGCTTTCGGCTTCTTGTTACTGGAACAGAGCGGGATCTCAATGTTTGAGTTCCTATAAATACTGTAGAGGGGGTGTGGTGTCTAGCCTCCAATGTTCTGGGCAGAGAGGAAGTTCCCAGGCTAGTCACACTAGCCTGGGAACTTCCTCTCTGCCCAGAACATTGAAGGCACACTAGCCTGGGAACTTCCTCTCTGCCCAGAACATTGGAGGCTAGACACCACACCCCCTCTACAGTATTTATAGGAACTCAAACATTGAGATCCCGCTCTGTTCCAGTAACAAGAAGCCGAAAGCACCAGCCTGAAGATGACGAGTGAGACCTCGTCGAAACGTCGCCTAGACACCCCAACTTTTACACGGGAAGACACCCGAGGACACCAAAACCTGCATATATATATATATATATATATATATATAATGCCACCAGGTGCTCTCCAGCTAAGGGATTTTTATATTAGCACAGAGAAACGGTGCACAATCTGCTGGTGTCATGTTTTAATTTTCCACGAAGAGGGCATTCCCAGGGGTATACTCTGCCGGTTCCTAAGAAGAGCACAGTTTCAGCCGCAGATGGCTAGATTCCCTCTCCAATGAGGTGAGGAAGGAAAATACTCTCCTGCATCCACAATTTAGAGGTATACTGCCTTGGGACATGGAAGCTTCTGTTCTAGCTGCCATGGCTATTCTCCATCAATTTTTTAAATTATTTGTTTATTTATTTATAGCCCACCCTTCCCAGTTCAGAAAACCGGGCTCAGGGCGGCTAACAACAAATTTAAAACACTTAATTGATGCAACAAAAAACAGTATAAAATACAGTATAAAACATACAACGCTAGTGGGATTTAAAGAGGCACTGTAAAAAAAAGAAAATAAGTATTGTTTATTAGAAATAATGGGAGTAAGGAGGGAAAATGGCAATACGAAAGAAGGGAATGTGTATTAAAGGTATAACCACGGATGATTGTCAGAGACGCTGAAGGAAGTCAAAAAATAACTATGATTTGTTGATTAAATGAAAAATTGGACGGAAATTTATAAAATGTATAACAATAAAAATTATTATAAAAAAATAAAAAAATAAAAAATACAGTATAAAACGTGAATAACAATAAATTCAGAATTCAGAAATCAATTTAGGGGGAAAATCCATCCAATAAACATTAGATGATCACCAGGGCTAGCTGACTAAATTAGTCCTATTTGGGCCGGCGAGGAGACCAGGGGAGAATTAGCTGTGGGATCCCAGAGCGGGTGATCTTCATAAAAAGGGGAAGGGGAGGGAAGGAAGGGGAATAAAAGATCAGGCTAAATTGAAAGCCAGGCAGAATAGCTCTGTCTTACAGGCCCGGTGGAAGGAAGTTAAAGCCTGCAGGGCCCTGGTCTCCTGGGACAGAGCATTCCACCAGGTCAGAGCCATCACTGTTTGCCTGTTGTTGTTGTTTTAAAAAAAACTTTAAGATAGATATACCTATACTTTTAATACACTTTTTCTAAAGAGATGCTGATAGAGCTAAAATAAAAAGTGTGAATTTGCAAAGTGATTGTGTCAGGGCGAAGGAAAGATCCTGTCTTTATGGTGGGGGCGTGGCGGGGGCTAGTCATCTTTATCGGAACTGTGCATTTTTCCATGGCAAAGTGGAATACCCTCCAAGATTTCTCCGATGAAAATAGGGATATTCTATTCTACATCAGGAGGTTTCTCCACATTTGATCTCGCCGCACACATAGACATCATATACGAATATATACACACCTGCCACCGTGAGCCAATCTCAACCTCTCTGCCAAACCTACCTTGCAAGGTTGTTGTAAAGAAAATATGTGCACAGGAATCATGTGCAACATCTTCAACAGATAAATGGGATGAAATAAGATTTTAGTGGTAAGCTACCTTGAGTCCCTGTCAGGGGAAAAGGGAGGATGCAACAACAACAGAAACTGTGAGAATGATCTGGTACATTGTTGTTGTTTAGTCGTTTAGTCGTGTCTGACTCTGGTTTGCCCCAGCCACATTGAGCGGCTTCTGAAACATTGTTTAGTCGTGTCCGACTCTTCGTGACCCCCTGGACCAGAGCACGCCAGGCACTCCTGTCTTCCGCTGCCTCCCGCAGTTTGGTCAAACTCATGCTGGTAGCTTCGAGAACACTGTCCCACCATCTTGTCCTCTGTTGTCCCCTTCTCCTTGTGCCCTCCATCTTTCCCAACATCAGGGTCTTTTCCAGGGAGTCTTCTCTTCTCCTGAGGTGGCCAAAGTCTTGGAGCCTCAGCTTCACGATACGTCCTTCCAGTGGGCACTCAGGGCTGATTTCCTTCAGAATGGATCGGTTTGATCTTCTTGCAGTCCATGGGACTCTCAAGTCTCCTCCAGCACTAGAATTCAAAAGCATCAATTCTTCGGCGATCGGCCTTCTTCATGGTCCAGCTGATCAGGTATATACCAAAAAGTAAATCCTATTAAACTCAGAGAGACTCAGTTCTGAGTAAAAATACTTAGTATTGCAGTGTAAGGCTGCACAGTCTTTACCCAGTTACCTGGGAGTAAGTTCCACTGAATACACACACAGACACAGAAACCACTTTTAATTGTTCTCTGAGATGAGGAAGGAGGGAAAGCGGGACATTCCAGGTTCAGTTCAGAGACTGGAATGGCTTCTGTAATTCCGGGACTGTCCCTGGAAAACAGGGGTACTTGGAAGGTATTAAGTGGTCCTGTGGTTTACTAGAACAAGATGTCAAATTTGTCCCTCATGGGTAGGCAAACTAAGGCCCGGGGGCCGGATACGGTCCAATCGCCTTCTCAATCCAGCCTGCAGACGGTCTGCAAATCAGCATGTATTTACATGAGTAGAATGTGTGCTTTTATTTAAAGTGCATCTCTGGGTTGTTTTGGGGGCATAGGAATTTGTTCATTCCCCCCCAAAAAAAATAGTCTTGGCCCCCCACAAGGTCTGAGGGACAGTGGACCAGCCCCTGCTGAAAAAGTTTGCTGACCCCCTGCTCAAAGTCCTTGCCAGTTCATTGCACTATTTGTTTGTGTGTGTGTGTGTGTGCGTGTGCTGCTAGCAAATGCAACATATCTAAAAGCCTTACATAAATAAACAGTAAGTTCTTTAGAGAAATACTCCTTGCAGGGCAAGCTCGGAGTTTGTGCCAAGCACCATGTGCAGAGCATGTGATCTGCATGCAGAAGGTCCCATGTTTGATCCCCAGCAGGTAAGACTGAGAGATCTCTCTGGAGATCCACTGCCAGCCAGTGTGGCAAATACTGGAGTTATTTTCTATTCTAAATGGGATCCACTATCAAGGCAGCCCCATCAACCTCCCCCTATATTCCTCTCTCCCTGCTTGCTTTCGTCTTCCTAAGACATAAACCCACCCCCACAACATTTCTCCAGTGAAAATAGGGATGTCCTATTCCATAATCAAAGGGACGCAAGTGGCGCTGTGGTCCAAACCACTGAGCCTAGGACTTGCCGATCAGAAGGTTGGTGGTTCGAATCCCTGCGACGGGGTGAGCTCCCGTTGCTCGGTCCCTGCTCCTGCCCACCTAGCAGTTCGAAAGCACATCAAAGTGCAAGTAGATAAATAGGTACCACTCTGGCGGGAAGGTAAGCGGCGTTTCCGTGCGCTGCTCTGGTTTCGCAAGAAGCAGCTTAGTCATGCTGACC
The DNA here is from genome assembly GCF_964106915.1 of Podarcis gaigeae. Taxonomy (NCBI): domain Eukaryota; kingdom Metazoa; phylum Chordata; class Lepidosauria; order Squamata; family Lacertidae; genus Podarcis; species Podarcis gaigeae. The sequence continues at coordinate 85,476,735 of NC_139684.1, forward strand.
ACATGATTCAGAAGCTGTACGCCAGCCCCCTCGGCCAATAAAACGAGATGAGCCAGAGTCGGCCACGACTGGACCTAATGGTCAGGGGTCCCTTTACCTTCATTCCATAATTATAATGATTTCACTGTTTATACCCTGCCCATCTGGGCAGCTCCCAACATATATAAAAATATAATATATATATTTTTTAAAAAGACACTTCCCTAGACAGGGCTGCCTTCAGATGGCTTGGGGGTCAGAAAACTCCATACCCTCCAACGTCCTGCCATATACCCTCCAGTATTTCTCCTGTGAAAATAGGGACATCCTAAGGAAAAGTGGGACATTCCAGGATTGGATCAGAAACTGGGACAGCTTCTGTAAACCCAGAGCTGTCCCTGGAAGAAACGGATACTTGGGTCGGTCTGCTAATGCTCCAAATATATGCAGTGACTACATTATTACATGAGCTCTGTTCCATAGCATTTGATACTTTCATTTACACACATTCATTCGAAATAAGATGGGTTTATGAAGCAATTCTATATCCTCCCACCACGCTGGCGAAGAATTCTACGAAACAGTAGTCACCATTCAGTGCTGGACATCATATTTGCCGAAACCACAAAGCTTCACAGCTTGTCTTTCATCCTACGAAGTCTGGTCCCTCGCTTCATTTAAAGATTTTCAGAGATTTTGAAACGAAAGATTTCATTTTGTACTTGTTATGGTTTGAAGGAATTCTGTAAAGATTGTCTATTGCTTATGTACATGGTCATTGTGTTGCCTAGACATTGCTGACCAAAATATATGCTAAGCAGTAATATTATTATTACTAGTGGCAGCAATAGTACTAGAAGTAGAGTGCCCAATTTGCAGTTCAGTCCAAAGTGCTCTGCTCTCCCCGCTGCAAGCTTGTGTCCTGGTGGGCTTCCTCGTTTGCAGACGGACGCCTCTCCCAAGCCCCTGCCTTTGACAGTGGGATTCCCTGCATCTTCTATTCCTTCACCATCTTCTGCTGCTGCATGGCCAGCAGGGTAAATCCTCCCCTAATGAACCTGCCCGTCGCGTATGTAGAACGAAGCATCGATCTGACAAGAGCATCACTCCCAGCACTGCCAGAAGAGAAGAGCGAGGAACCTGGAAAATCCATCACAATTAGCATCTGCAGGGGAAACAGCTCTGCGGCGGGCGAGCCCTGCCTGACCAGGGAATCCTGGCTCAATTAGGGGGACCCCCTTTCTGGGGGACTCCAAAGCACCCTTGGCTTTGCTTTGCTTTCTCTCGCCAAGCATTTAAAGCACGCTTTTTCCCCACCCCAAAGAATCCTGGGAACTGTAGTTTGTTGAGGGTGCTGGGGAATCATTTGTTGTTTAGTCGTTTAGTCATGTCCGCCTCTTCGTGACCCCCTGGACCAGAGCACACCAGGCACTCCTGTCTTCCACTGCCTCCCGCAGTTTGGGCAAACTCATGCTGGTAGCTTCGAGAACACTGTCCAACCATCTCGTCCTCCGTCATCCCCTTCTCCTTGTGCCCTCCATCTTTCCCAACATCAGGGTCTTTTCCAGGGAGTCTTCTCTTCTCATGAGGTGGCCAAAGTCTTGGAGCCTCAGCTTCAGGATCTGTCCTTCCAGTGAGCACTCAGGGCTGATTTCCTTCAGAATGGAAAGGTTTGATCTTCTTGCAGTCCATGGGACTCTCAAGAGTCTCCTCCAGCACCATAATTCAAAAGCATCAGTTCTTCGGCGATACTACGGTTCCCAGAATTATTTGAATGTGCTTTAAATGTTTAGATGGAAGGGTCCCTTCCATATGTACAATTATCTGATTCTATAAAGCCTTTCTAAACACGGAAGGATCAGGCTGGCCTTTTAAACAGACAGGATATATCCAGGGGATGCGAGATCCATTGAGCACTGGCACCAGCCATGAAATTTTATATATTTCCTTGCTACTCCCATTTTATTAGTCACCCAATAAATAAAGAAAAGATATATATTCTCGGCGACAGGCAATGATAGCGTGGAACAAAATTAAACACGCAATGAAGTCGGCAACTCAAACAAGAAAACCAATAAAATCCAAGCCAGCAAGAATTCAGCAATAAAATATCTAGCCCAACATGCAACAAACACCTGGGACTCTCAGCCCATCAGCAGCCGATTCTGCGAACCCATCAACAGAGCGCAGCCGCGCACACCCCAGAATAGCTGGAAACCAACCGATCGCCATCAATGTGCAGAGAAGAAAACAACATCATGCTAAATAAATAACTAAACCGGGTGTTCAAAGGTCTTAAAAGGCCTGGGGTGATTTATTTCACCAAGTATTCACTTGGCACTGAAAATGTGTTAGAATAGGCACCAGGAGAGTCTCTCTCGGGAGAGCATTCGTCAGGTGGTGGTAATACTCAGAAGAGGGCCTCTGTAGATTATGGGATGGGGGACCTGTGGCCCACCAGATGCTGTTAGACTACAACTCCCATCATTCCTCTCTCCAATGTCCATGCTGGTGTTCTTTAGGTCAGCCTTTCACCACTTGAGTCCAGTTCTGGACTACAGTTCCCATGAGGCTCCAGCCAGCAGCATGGCTGTAGACCAACCAGGGATGGGGAACCATTTTCAACAGGGGGCCACATTCTATTCTGAGGAAAATTCCAGGGGCCACATGCCAGGTGAAATATACTCAGAGTCGAGAGTGGATTTCATGCTCTTTATTCAGCTCATAGTGGTGAGGAGGAATGGAAATTCCCCAGAACGTCTGCTTTATATACACTATTTACACAATGGGCCCCACATGATTGGCTAATTCCGGGATTCACCTGTAGGCCAATCAGGTTGCGGATTCACTTCCACCTGGAGCTGGATTGGGTGGCTCCTGTGGACCAATCAGACTGCTGCATTCTGAATCTTATTGTTCTAGGACCAATCAAACTGCTGCCTTTTGGATCCTATTCAACTCAGTACATAACACCAGGTCAGAGGTCAAAGTGGGTGGAGAAACTGATGCAAAGTTTACCTAGTTTGCACACAGAGAGACACACTTAACTGTGCAAAAATACCCTTAACTGAGTAAAAAATGAAGAGGCATTGTCAGAGGTCATGGACAAATTCCAGCCAGGCAAAACCAATGAAGGTGGGTGCAGAGCAGGGCTGGTGGGGGTATGGTTAGGAAAGGGGCGTCCCAGGGGCCAGATAAGAGTTTGCAGCCACAATCAGCCGACAGTTCTAAGCCTCCTCACCTCGCCACACATTTTCTTCTTGATGTTTTTGGGAGTGATTGCAAGCTGCCAGGGCTGCAGCTCCTATCGAGATTTGCTTCTGCAGCCCAGAAGACACAGCTCCTGGGGTTTATGGATTAATAATAATAATAATAATAATAATAATAATAATAATAATAATTTATTATTTATACCCCACCCATCTGGCTGAGTTTCCCCAGCCACTCTGGGCAGCTCCCAATCGAGGGTTAAGAACAATACAGCATTAAATATTAAAAACTTCCCTGAACAGAGCTGCCTTCAGATGTCTTTTAAAGAGAAGATAGCTGCTTATTTCCTTTACTCCTGAAGGGAGGGCGTTCCACAGGGCGGGTGCCACTACCAAGAAGGCCCTCTGCCTGGTTCCTGTAACCTCACTTCTCGCAGAGAGGGAACTGCCAGAAGGCCCTCGGAGCTGGACGTCAGTATCCAGGCTAAACGATGGGGGTGGAGACGCTCCTTCAGGTATACTGGACCGAGGCCGTTTAGGGCTTTAAAGGTCAGCACCAATACTTTGAACTGTGCTCGAAAACGTACTGGATAAAGGATTATTACCAAGCCCTACAGCATTGTCCAGCGGAAAAAGAACAGCTTACCCAGCGAACCACGTTCCATTTCAGAAAAGGAGGCAGGGAGAGATTAACACACATTTGACTCACAACAAAGGGGTGGGGGGCGAGGGAGGGGGTAAATTAGGCAAAATTAAATGGATCTTTTTCTCGCTAATTTGCAGGCTGGCGTCCAAAGGGGATTGCGAATCAGCAAAGCCTCATTAGAAAGGTGCGCAGTGTAATGCCTTCTAACTCAGCAGGGTGTTGTTCCGCATTTGGAGAAACAGACTCATTTTCACGGCCAAGGACAGGCCAGGTGCTTTGCCACCCTGTGCCCTGCAAACCTGTGTCTCAGGAACGCTTGCAAAATGGCACAGAGGATGTCAGATTCCAAAGCGCAGGACACAGACTGCCGGCGTCAGCCTCCCTAGAATCCAGAGCGACTCCCAGCAAAAGCTTGAGGTCCATTGCTTCGATTTTTGCACTCTTGTATGCAAGCCTGCGAGGAACGAGGGTGGCGCTGTGGGATAAACCACAAACCCTAGAACTTGCCGATCAGAAGGTCAGCAGTTCGAATCCCCGTAATGGGCTGAGCTCCCGTTGCTCGGTCGCAGCTCCTGCCAACCTAGCAGTTCGAAAGCACGTCAAAGTGCAAGTAGATAAATAGGTACCACTCCGACGGGAAGGTAAACAGCGTTTCCGTACGCTGCTCTGGTTCGCCAGAAGTGGCTTAGTCATGCTGGCCACATGACCTGGAAGCTGTACACCAGCCCCCTCGGCCAATAATGTGAGATGAGCGCCGCAACCCCAGAGTCGGTCACGACTGGACCTAATGGCCAGGGGTCCCTTTACCTTTTATGCAAGCCTGCATTCAAAGTTTATCTGCATTCACTCAAGGTTGGCTTTTCATAGAGTGGTGGAATTGTGGGGTTGGGACAACCCAACGTCTCTTTAGCATCCTCCAATGAAGAAGAGTCCACCACCTTCTGAAAGGTAGTCTCCTCCACTGTCAAAACAGAAAGTTCTTCCCAAAGCTTAGTCGGAATCTCTTTTCTTGTTCTTTGAAGCAAGTGGTTTGGGTACCCACCTTCTAGATACCTTCTGCCTTTGGGTACAAGCTTGCTCCATCTTCCATGTGGCTGGAGAGCCACAACGTCACAGTCATGGTTTACCCTTCATGAACTTGCTGAATCCAAGCTGGTGGTCATCACTAATGACTCAGCGTAAGGCAGATTCTTGTGTTCCCGAGAGCACCCTTTTCTGCCTGCTTTTATGCCCTACCTTTGCCTTCACTTGTCTCCTCCTCCTTTGAACTTTGAATTGCAAGATCCTCGGGGCAGGGAACTGCTCTGCTTTTCTTCCACTTAAATAATAAATCACAATCATCATAATTTATTATTTATACCCCAGCCACTCTGGGCGGCTTCCAACAGAATATTAAAAACAATACAGCGTCAGTCATTAAAAACTTCCCTAAACAAGGTCGCCTTCAGTTGTCTTTTAAAAGTAAAATAGTTGTTTATTTCCTTGACATCTGCTGGGAGGGCGTTACACAGGGCGGGCGCCACTACCAAGAAGGCCCTGCCTGGTTCCCTGTAACCTCACTTCTCGCAGCAAGGGAACCGCCAGAAGGTACTAGGATCTGGACCTCAGTGTCCAGGCTGGATGATGGGGCCCAATCTTACATCCTGCCTTTTTTTATTGTCATGGAGCTCAAGGTGGCATAGATGTCCCAGACAGTCCCTCATCCAGGCACTGACCAGACCCCGACCTGCTGGGCTCCAGCCAGGTGGGGAGTCTTCCCAGTAAGGGAGAGAGATTCAATTCAGTTCAATTTTCAGGCACCTTTCCTACCTAAGCAGCACCTTCCGGAAACAAGATGCAAACTGAAACACAGTTGTCCTTTGAAATTTACATGCCTCCGAATTTTGCGCCGCCGTTCTCCATCCAAGTAACATCTACAGAAATGTGTGGACAGGGTGTGTGCGTGCAAAATGCCATGCAAAGATATGTGCGCTAGGAGAAATTCACACTAGAATACTGATGACATTTCACAAGGACTTGTTTTTTTAAAAAAGTGATAGAAAATGGAGAAAATGGGAGACACCAAAACTAAATGATCCATGCGCCCATAACCTGCAGACCACACCCTTTCGGTCCATGCAAGCTTCAAAGAGGCACATCCATTGATGATGGTTCATAAACAAACATACTTGGGGTGGGGTGTCAGTTTGGATGACACTCGTAGGTCTCTTCCAAGCCTGGGGTCCTATGTAAGCAATAAGAGGATACCAGCTCAACCAGTTTCTTTGTTAAAGTAGTGGACTTAGCCAGCCAAGTACACCCATTTACATATCCAAAAAGGTTGCCCTGTTGCCATAGAGACAGGCCAGGGAAACTTCCCTTATCCACTTGGAAGCGACATCACCTTGTAAGGTAGAAGAACCATAGCCAGAGCTTGATGTTTGAGTTTTGGCTACTGCTGGAAGCTGAGGGCACAGAGTTGTGTTTTGCTTTGTACTGGACCCAAAGTGGTAGCTTGGGGCTTCCCTGGCAACTGAGTGGGGAGGTAAGATCTGTTGGGGGGTCAGTGCTGTGAGCCCCTCCCATCCTATGCTCAGGTTGTATACCTGTGTAAATAAAACCCTATATCCTAAAGATACCACAGTGTCCATTGACCTTCATTCCAAGTTAGCCGAACTCTAGGTAAGTGTAGGCAATGCTGAGATTGAGGTGCACACAACATTGGTGTCAGAAGTGGGGGGTTGTGTTTCCTGGAGGAGGAACTGGCAGTGAGGTGTGCCTGAGTTAAGATGGAGAGACAGAGACATGTTCTGCTCTCTGCCGGACTCAAAGCTGTGGCTTAGGACTTCCCTGGAAACTTAATAGGGAAGCAAGAACTGTTGAAAGGTTGATGCTGTGATCCTCTTCATCCTTTGTAAGCGCTGGAACCCCAGAGTCTCTCAGTGCTCAGAAACTGGGGTGCACACAACAATATAAAACAAGGGGACTTCAGAGCCAAAGAACAAGAGACGTTCCATATTCCACTTCTCTAGCATTGACAGAGGGAGGGAGGGAGGGAGGGAGAGAGTCCAGATTTCCAAGAGGGAAACTTCCCTCTTCTTTTTCACCTGAGCTTCCTAGTCTCTGCTTCCACCGAGGAAGGTGGCAAATTGGATCAGAGATTGCAAGGCAACGGTGGCCATAAACCTTTCTCAGGTTGTGACTGACCCTGCCAGTTCTGAGGTACTTCATTAGCAGCAACTGGGAGAGAAACTGGGGGGGGGGGGGAATCGCAAAAGTATGATTAAGGAAGCCTCAGGCATTGACGCAGGAGGGGAGATTAAGAGAGCGTGGTATTTATAGCTTGGGGAAATGGGTGAGAGCCAGATGGGCCTTGGGGTGGCAGCACAAAATATTACATGGGTGCAAGGTGGATAGAGGATCACCTCTCTCTCTCCCTCCCCCCTCTCCTCTCCTCTGGGCTGCAGGAGGGGGAGGCATGAAAGAGATTTATTTCACGCCTCCTCTGAGGCAACTCTCACACATACGCATCTGCTGTTCAGTAGCAGATTGCGACTTGTTACTAGGACATGCGGTGTATCAGATTTGGATTTTGGCAGGAAAAATCTCGCACGCAGCATGGGTCGCTCTTCCGCGTTTGGCATGTGCCTGCCATGCGGAGCCAAATGCGCTAGGTGCCTGCCTGCATGCGCTCTTACCTCTGAGCATGGACAGAGATGAACACAATCCCCATTAGAATTTCCACCCCCAAACCCAATTCGCTGCACAATTATTTCAAGAGTCTCCTGGGAACGTTTAAGAAAAGACCTCTTTCTACCGGTCCACATATTGTATCACAGTGTGGTACGTTGGCTTGACAGCCATGGACAGAAAGTCTCTACAGAGGGTGGTGAACATAGCACATGATATCATGGGCTGTCCCCTGAGCCCGCTAGATGACATCGCAAGGGACCGTTGCCTTAGGAGAGCAAGAAAAATTCCCAGGGACGATTCACACCCGGCCAGCACCTCTTTCATCTTTTACCCTCGGGCAGGAGATATAGAAGTATAATCAGTCGTACCAACAGGCTAAAAAAAACAGTTTCTATCTGTGGGCTGTTAGGCTGCTGAACAGAAAATAATATAGTGCAACTGATTTTTGGTGTTGGTGTGTTGAACGACAAGCACACAGAGTGAAATAAGATTGAATGCTTTTTGTGGGGGTGGGGAGGGAGACTCGGTTAATTTCATTGTACACAGGTTGTACATTGACAATAAAGTTACAGTGGATGCTCGGGTTGCGAACATGATCCGTGCGGGATGCACGTTCGCAACCCACAACGTTCGGAACCTGCGTCTGCGCACATGCAGGTTGTGATTCGGTGCTTCTGCGCATGCGCAAAGGGTGATTTAGCACGTCCGCACATGCGCGACAGCCGAAACCTGGAAGTAACCCGTTCCGGTACTTCCGGGTTTCGGCAGTCCTCAACCCAAAAAAATGCAACCTGAAGTTCTGAAGCGGCTGTAACCTGAGGTATGACTGTATTATTATAAAAAGTCACGTACTGTATCTAGCCCGTTTGCAGCAGTCATCCATCCAAGTACTCACAAACAGGGTTTTAAAAGCTCGACCTGGTATAGTGCTCTTGAATATGGAGGGTCCATTTCACTTCCATAGCTGGCAGCTGCTTAAACAAATTTGTCTGATCGGTTTTCAGAGCCACTGCAGCTGATGGGTCATAAATATGCCTCATGGAGTGTGCTCCTTAAACTGGCAACGCATTTTCCAGCTGATATGACTGGCACTCCTATGAAAGCCCTTGCTGATCTCTGGAACATCTCATTGGCTAGGGTCGTGGAGCCAGTTGGGCTTTCTGATATACTAGAGCTTCCGGTGAGGAAACAAGCTGGGAGACAGCTCAGACGCGAGTGGAGGGAAGCTCCGGTGTAATGGAATTGCACAGTGTTGAGGGCTCATCGTCGAGCCTACCTAGTGGCAGCGAAGGCAGCAAAGAAGGAAAAGAGTGTGTCCTCAATGTGCTGTCCGTCAGAGCTTTTCCAGGTAGTGTGGGGTCTCTTACGGTCTGGCCCAAAGGTAGAACCAAGAGTAGTTCACTGTGACTCGTTTGCAAAGCGTTTTGAGGACAAATCCTCAACGTTTTTCAAGAGGGAGTGGTTCTTGCCTGCTTGAAGGAGGCTTGAACAAACCCTCCCTGGATTGGAAAATCAAATTTGACAGTCTTCCCTTCTTGGGCAAGGTGGCAGTGGACCAGATCCAGGCACTCTTGGAGGAAACTGATTTTCTAGATGCATTTCAATCAGGGGTACAGGCCCGGTTTGGGAAACTGCTTTGGTATGATGATCTCTGTCGGGAGAAAGAGAGGTGGAATGTGTTGCTGTTAATTCTCCTTGACCTCTCAGCAGGCTTTCATTGCCATCAGCCATGGTCTCCTTCTGGAGTGGCTGTCTGAGTTGGGGGTGGCAGCGCTTTGCAGTGGTTCTGGTCCTATTTGGATGGTTGTTTCGCGAGGGTGATGCTTTGGCCCCATGGGTCCTTCACTGTGGGGCTCTTCATGGTTCAGTTTTATCCCCTATGCTGTTTAACATCTACATGAAACCACTGAGTGGGGTTATCTAGAGGTTTGGAGTCCATTGTCGGTAATAAGCTGATGACACACAGCTCCAGTTTTCCTTTACACCTGCAGGTTTGGCAGTGGATGTGCTGGACCGTTGTCTTGCCTTGATAATGGCCTGGATGGGAGCCAAAAAACTGAAGCTCAATCCAGATAAGGCTGAGGCTCTGTTGGTGGGAAGTTCCATAGACCGGATGGCTGGGAGGTTGCCTGCTCTTTATGGGGTTCCACTTCCTTTGAAGAACCAAGTAGCTTGGGGGGCACTTCTGAATTTTTCGCTGTCTCTTGAGTCTGAAGTGGTCTCAGTGGTGCAGAGTACCATCCATCAGCTTCGGCTGGTGGCCCAATTGTGCCCTTATCCGGACAGGGATAGTTTGCCTTCTGACATCTACGCTCTGGTAACCTCTAGGTTAGATTACTGCAGCACGTTATACGTAGGGCTGCCTCTGAAGACGGTCCAGAAACTAGGCTGCTATGAAGTTTTTTGTGGTTTTTTTTTTGAAAAGACACTTTTTTAAAAAAAGGATCTGGTGCACATGGTTGCATTGTTTTGTGATATATGGTTGCATGACAGCCATATTTTTATAGAGGGGATGAAGAGAGCAGAATGATTAGGAGAAGTCAACATTTTTCTCTAGAGCTTACAGAACTTTTTGCCCCATCAATTATTTTGAATAAAAGGTAAAGGTACCCCTGACCATTAGGTCCAGTCATGGACGACTCTGGGATTGCCCACTCATCTCGCTTTACTGGCCGAGGGAGCTGGCATTTGTCCACAGACAGTTTTTCTGGGTCATGTGGCCAGGATGACTAAGCCTCTTCTAGCGAAACCAGAGCAGCACATGGAAGTGCTGTTTACCTTCCTGCCGCAGTGGTACCTATTTATCTACTTGCACGTTGACATGCTTTCGAACTGCTAGGTCGCCAGGAGCAGGGACCGAGCAACGGGAGCTCACCCCGTCGCGGGGATTCAAACCGCCGACCTTCTGATTGGCAAGCCCTAGGCTCTGTGGTTTAGACCACAGTGCCACCTGCGTCCCTTATTATTTCGAATAGTGGAACACAACTCTGGCTCGTGCAGAATTAGGATTAGAGAGATCGTCCAGAAGCCCATGTCCTCTGCACTTCAACTCTGCCCGGTTCCTAGTCCTGTGTGTTTGCTCTCCCCATCATTGCTGCTGCCTCCAAGGCAGCTTGGTTTTCTCCCAGTTGTGGAATAAAAACGGCACTGCAAGGAACGATGGCAGTTTGACACCTGTCATGGCTGCAAGAGTGAATTGCGACCCAAATGAATGTTTGCAAGGATGATTGGCAGCTAGAATTAGCAGTAGCCCTCTGATTCATAGTCTATTTCTGACATGGCCCTCGGTGCTGAATAAGAGTCATTCCTCTCTCTCCCCCCCCCCCAATAAAACATACACCTTGTCACACGTATGGACCCACAAATGTCTCCTAGGCTTTGAGCAGCGTCCCAGGACCCGCCGGTACAATCATGCAACCTCAACATGTGCTTTTTAGTTTAGAAAGACAAGCAACAAGTAACTGTCTGCTGTTTAAGAGGAGTGTGGAATGTTGAACAGAAATCCCAGTTAAAGCAGATGAATCTCCTTCCTGCCATCACCACCAAAATTATTCCTTTGCCTCCACCAGCGGCGTTACGGGTGCAAATTCAAGAGGTGTAGTTTTCCCCCCTTGACCGATGAAATGCAGTAGATCTACCTGGTGAATTTTTGGTACATGCACTGCTATAACCTGCCTGGTACGCGCAACACACATCTCCAGTCAATGCACAGGTTTGAATAAAATATTAACAGACACCTTAAAAGATGAAAAGTAGGCTGACACATTCTGCCTGCCATCAACGGCTTGTTAGGGAGAGAGATAAAATAGTCTTACCGCACCTCTAGGAGATGTAATAAATTATTTTCACTGGTATCCTGCCCTTCCTCAAGACGCACCTTTCACAACAACTCTGTGAGGGAGCTCTGTACCATCACCCAAATACTAGATCTTGCAAGCTGATCTGACTCCTGGTGAGTTTCACAGCAGAGCTAAGATTTGAACCAGGATCAGATGCCTACAGCTTTCATCATTCTCTTGTGCTTAACCTGGAGGAGGGAACTTACACCCAAGCTTTTCTAAACCAGCCATCTCAACATCTAGATTCTAAACACGGAGCAAGAAATAAGCAGGATCGATCAAAAGAGGGGGAAGGAATCCTCTCCCTATTGTGCCCATTGTGCAGATGGGGAAACTGAGCAAGGCAAGCAGCAGAACATCATGGGGCTGGGCATTGGCGGGCTCTCCTGCTCTGCCAATAAGACCACCACCCCAACAATAATAACACTAACACACACACACAACTGCACAGAGCCCCTCAGAAGGCTAGAGGCCATGGGAATGAGTCCTCCAGCCACCTTCTCTGACTCTCTCAGATTCAGGGATCTCCTAGCTGCAGCCTTTCTCCACCTGTGGGTCCCCAGATGTTGTTGAACTACAACTCCCATCACCCATCGCTAGCAAGGCCAGAGCTCAGGGATGATGGGAGTTGTAGTCCAACAACATCTGGGGACCCACAGGCTGAGAACTGCTGTAAGTGAAAGCCACTCAGTCAGCCAACCCAGATCTTGCATCCGGCAACCGAAACCATGACACCACCAGACACAATAGTTACAAGCGCTATGATAAGAACAAGTTTGCGACCAGTTCCTTTCAGCCCCCCAACTCCCCCAGCACTTGGTCTACCCTACAAGACAACTCACGAGATTGGCAAAATGGGTGCGGGGCTGGAATTGGCATGCCAGGGACATGAGCCAAGCCAAGAGGTGTGCATTTATTATTATTATTATTATCATCATCATCATCATTATATATCATCCTCTCCATCTCAAACAAATATCTCCTAGGGAGACAGTCCTTGCCAGAGGTTAAGGGGAGATATGATAGCCATGTTCAAATATATAAAAGGATGTCACATAGAGGAGGGAGAAAGGTTGTTTTCTGCTGCTCCAGAGAAGCGGACACGGAGCAATGGATCCAAACTACAAGAAAGAAGATTCCACCTAAACATTAGGAAGAACTTCCTGACAGTAAGAGCTGTCCGACAGTGGAATTTGCTGCCAAGGAGTGTGGTGGAGTCTCCTTCTTTGGAGGTCTTTAAGCAGAGGCTTGACAACCATATGTCAGGAGTGCTCTGATGGTGTTTCCTGCTTGGCAGGGGGTTGGACTCGATGGCCCTTGTGGTCTCTTCCAACTCTATGATTCTATGATTCTATGATTCTACATCCCAGGGTGATGGACTTTTCTTCCAACAAGTTGCCTCCAAGTTGGGGGTGGGAGAAGGTGGGAAATAGAGCAGGCAAAAAAAAAAAAAAAATGTCACATCTGAAGATGCACAGCATCAAATCCGTACCCACTTTGAGGCACCTACACGTCTCACTTTCATCATTTGGAAAGTCCCTTCCCCCCCCCTTAATGTGGGGAGGGAGTTGAGGAGGGAAAGTCCCCCTGATTTTGGGATCCGGGCAGATGTGTATTTGATGTGAATTGTTTTCTGGGGAGGGGGGAATCTCCTCTCGTCTCCCAGGTTTGGAATCTGAAACATATAAACATCTGATGGTTTTTAGGGTGTGTTGAGACACTTATCGCTCAATATGGTTGCTGAACCAGAGAGGAAAGGGTTTGCTCCCCTCGTAACTGCAGGGCTTCAAGTCCCACTAACTACTTTTGGTCAGGCGAAAATTCAGTTTGTTTATGTGCAGGATCCAGCCTCCTCTCCCAACCCGGCGCTGGTTCCTCTTAGTCCAGGATGTGGCCATTGTGGAGCCCAAATCACTCAGACTGAACTAGACTGAACCGGGGAGTGGGGACGCACACGCGCCTATTCCACTCTGTCAGAGTATATTGGACGGCAACCAGAAATAATTATTATTTATCATATTATTATTTTTTTAATTAAAAAAAAAGTTTGGGAGTGGAGGAGTGGGTAACGCATGCATGTCTCTGCAAAAGCGAGGTGGTGGCAGCGACGAATTATCTTCTGAGATCCTTCAAAACTGAAGGTGGTGTCTATAGCAACTGTCCTAGCTAGAAAGATATGTGAGATGGGGGACGTAAAAAAGGATGGAGGGGGAAAGTGTGGGATGGATGTTTTTTTTAAAAAAAAAAATCATAATATTATTGAGAATTCAATTACAGAAAGAAATCTTGGTACAATATTTTTAATTGTTTTTTTTTTAAGGCGGGTCGGGATCTTGACACCATGGTACCAGATTTTTATTTTTTTAAAGTGAGTAGGAGCTGGGTTTTCATTTCTTTTCATATATATTTTTCATAGCGGGTGGAGGAATTAATCACACCTCGACGCCGTATTTTAGCTAAGCAAGGCTAAAACGGCACACGTTTCCAGGGCGAGGCAAAGAGGTCTCTCTCTCTCCATCTCTCTTTACCCCAATGGTGTCAACACAACCGGATCTACAACTGGTAGGTAGTGGGGAATGCCCTCAGGAGGCCGGAGCCTCGCGGCCCCCACCCGCCCCCGAGGGTGCTATCATGTGGCGATCGCTGACCGGCACCAGGTTGTGGCTCAATTTTGCAAGTGTCTGGCGCGCAGTGCCCGAAGAGGAGGGAACGCGAAGGGACCCGAGAGTCAGCGGCGATGAAGAATGACAGAGAGAGTAAGAAGTAAACGGGAGCAGAGAGGGAGGGAGGGAGAGAAGGCTCAAGACAGCCCGTGGTCCCGATCCTGATCGACAGCGGATCACCCAGCGACCCAGAAGCTCCCCAACACACACTACTCCCCCGCCATCGGATCAATCCAAGCAGGAAAAGGGGATTTGGGTAGGTGGGTGGCGGGGAGGAAATGAAGGAACAGGAATCCCTCTCTCTGTTACCCCGACACGCGCACACGCGCGCACACGATCCTCTGCCCCGCGAGCGGAAAAGGACCCCCCACGTCGCCCCAGCACCTACCTTCCTCTGCGCCTCCTCTCAGAGAGACCCCACAGCTGTGGCTGAGCCAAACCGGTCAGTTCCTCGCCATGGTCTTTCTCTCTCTCTCTCTCTCTGCCCGCCCCCCTCCTCCCCACGTTGTTCTTCAGCAGGGCTGGGCGCCGTGTGCGAGGGCTGGGAGCCGTGCCTAACACGAGGGGGTGGCGGTGGAAGCCCGAGAGCCCCCAGATCCTGGTCGCTGCCCCCACCAGCCAGAGAGTGTTCCTTCCTCGGAGCCAGAGACAAGAGAGAGATGGAGAGCGAGCCCGCCTCTGGTGAAAGGAGGAGGAGAGAAGGGGAGGGGCAGCGCTGGTGCGGGGTGGGGTGGGGGGAGGTTGTGGGAAGAGAGAAATGAGCCCTCAGGACCCACAGAAAGAAGCTATGGGGCGGGAGGGGGTGCAAGGAAACCCCCGCCGCCAGCGGGAAAGGGAAGCGATGCAACTCTGCCCAAGCTGGGTGGTGGTTAGCAGAGCCCACGTTGCCAGGGAGTGTGGCCGAGGCGTGAGAGCTGCGTGGAAGAACGCCAAGTCTGCTGCTTCGCCATGCCCGGATCGGGTCCAGGTTTCTGCTCAAGGCAGCCCCAGCCACCCACCCACCCAACCACTCGAGCAGCCGGACAGCTCCCGTCGCCCCCCGCAAATCAGTACCACGGTGAGTCTGGACAGGGAATAGCCATTTCAGCACCAGAAAACGCTGGACAGCTCCCACAGACCGGACAGCGCATCCAATGTATTTGGGGAAGGGGGCGCGACTGGCATTTTAACAGTGCAAAATTTGGTATCTTCGCATTATTGCTTCTAAAGTTGTGTTTAGGAAGGAAGGAACGCCGAGAGTCGCACACACTTCAAAATAAAAATAAAAAGATGGTTTGACCGTTGTGGGCAGCTGGATATGAGGCTGAAAACCTTTGGTTTAAGCCCCAGCTCAGGCCCATGAACTAGCCAGCCTTGGGCAGCTATCTGCACAGGCGCGAATGCACACACTTCTTATTCAGCCTCTGTTCTTCTATCTGTAGAATGGGAATAAGGTTCATTGGCCAAGGCTTTTGCAAAGGCAAGAAAGAGCCTTGGGCAACAGAATCATCAGACAGAATTTGTTGGTCCCTGGAGAAAAGGAAAAGTAAGGACTGAGGATTACTGTTACTAGCTCATTGTTTGTAAACGCGCAGTACCTTTCTTACGAACTAGCTGCAATGTGTGACTTAAAGCCTTGCAAAGGCAGTGCCTCTGTTTTATTTTTGCAGTTTATGTTAATGCACAGGTGTTTTTTTTCATTGACTCGAGACGTCTTGTACCGAAAATCTGAAATCAATAAAAATTATTCAAAAATGGGGAGAACATGCAACTGAAGAAAATAATAATAATAATAATAATAATAATAATAATAATAATAATAATATAATTTATTATTTATACCCCGCCCATCTGGCACAGTTTCCCCAGCCACTCTGGGCGGCTCCCAACAAAATATTAAAATACAGTAGTCCATCAAATATTAAAAGCTTCCCCAAACAGGGCTGCCTTAAGATGTCTTCTGAATGTCTGGTAGTTGTTTATCGCTTTGACATCTGCTGGAAGGACGTTCCACAGGGCGGGCGCCACCACCGAGAAGGCCCTCTGCCTGGTTCCCTGTAGCTTTGCTTCTTGCAATGAGGGAACCACCAGAAGGCCCTCGGCGCTGGACCTCAGCGCCCGGGCAGAATGATGGGGGTGGAGACGCTCCTTCAGGTATACTGGGCCTCAGGGGCGCCGACTTATAAAAAATATTGAGGGGGTGGGGGCCCATACCGACTAATAAAAAATATTGGGGGGGCCCAAGACCTCCAAACCGCTGCTGCTGGGGGAACGAAAGGGGCGAGCCCCGGGCTGCCCCGACCTTAAGTGAACCTGTGAGGGCCCGCCCTTTGCGGCAGCCGATTGGCTGCCGTCGTGGGAGGTGAATATTAATGAGCTAGGGGGAATCCCCGCTTCTCGCAGGGCTGACGCCAGCCCCGCGAGATTGTTGATGGGTCGAGAGCCCGCAACCCCACCCCCTCTCTAGATCGGGAGTGGCTTTGTTTTAACTCATTACTGAATGTATTTTAAAAGGTAACTATTGTCAAACAAGGAAAATAAAAAATACCAACATAATTTTGTGATTTTACAAAGCATAATATAACTAATAATTTTCTTAAATTATTGGGGGGGCAAAGCCCCCCCAAACGAATTTTTGAGGGGGCTCGGGCCCCCTCAGGCCCCATGGAGTCGGCGCCTATGCTGGGCCTTTGAGGCCGTTTAGGGCTTTAAAGGTCAGCACCAACACTTTGAATTGTGCTCAGAAATGTACTGGGAGCCAATGTAGGTCTTTCAAGACCGGTGTTATGTGGTCTCTGCAGCCGCTCTCAGTCACCAGTCTAGCTGCCGAAAACAAGGCCATTTCCAGATAGCATTGCTTCTTCACTTAAAATATGACCATCCATCCTGTAAGATCACAAGAAGAGAAGAAGAGGAGGAGTTTGGATTTGATATCCACTCCCTTTAAGGAGTCTCAAAGCGGCTAACATTCTCCTTTCCCTTCCTCCCCCACAACAAACACTCTGTGAGGTGAGTGAGGCTGGGAGACTTCAGAGAAGTGTGACTGGCCCAAGGTCACCCAGCAGCTGCATGTGGAGGAGCGGGGAATCGAACCCGGTTCACCAGATTACGAGTCCATCGGTCTTAACCACTACACCACACTGGCTCTCTGGCATTGCTCAGAGTCCCACATCTGTGCAGCTAGGGCATGTTCTAGGTCCACCAAACACCTTAACCAGCACTAGTCTCTGGCTTCTGGCTTGAGGGCAGGTGGGAAGCAAAAATGAAGGAGGAGAGGAGTTGTCCCCCGTTTATTTCATTTGGGTGTTCCCGATGCTCAGAATCCACCTCCAAAGAACTGGTTTAACATTTTTATGCCTCCTCCCCAACAAGAAAACTGCAAACTGGCTAAGACTGATGAGAACTGCTGTCCAAAACATCTGGAGGTTGCCTTGTTAGGGAAGGGCTGACACATCTGAAAGTTACTTAAAAGACATTCCTAAAGATCTGCACCATTTCTTGGGTTGGAGAAAAAGGCATTTCATGTGTATCTTGTGCATGATATTTAATTGTCTTCAATCAAGATTGTGAACCCTCTCTGCTATATATCAGTAATGGTATATATCTTTACACGTGAACACACACTACATATATAGATATAGAACATGTAAATTGCCCAAGGTGCCCTGAAAAATAACTTTTTGTTACCTGGTATAGCTTATGCACATTGGAGCAAGTATGCATAATTCATCAGCTTGCTCTCCTGAGATTTTATTCAGCCATGCTCCCGGGCTTCTGAGCTGTCAGCCAGCTGTGTCCACATACATTCAGGCACAATTTCATTGGCATGTGGACTAGAAACTTGTTTTGTTTTTTTAAAAAAGGCAAAAAAATATGCATACACCAGCTTTTATTTCTTTTACCAAAATATCCTGCCATTTACTCAAGACCTCTTTCCTCCTCAAGAGGGCTTACAATACATTTTTTGAAAACAATAGTGTTAAAAAACTAAAAATGGCCACAATAGGTTTAAGCTGCCAAAAGAAAATTCACAACAGCAGCAAATAAAATTTAGTTGGGGGCCAAAAGATCTATTAGAAATCTATGTCTTAGCCAGTTGCTGAGCAACATAAGAATCTGTGGGATCACAGGTTTGGATTTTAGTTTAAATATTTAAATATATTTTTGTATTGTTTCAGTAATTTAAAATGCTCATACTCATACTTGTAAGTTTGAAACTCATACCTTGTTGGTCAGATGTAGAGGAGTATTTAACAGAACACAAAAGGCATCATGTTTGATGACCCTATAGGACATATCTTGTATTATACAGTGGTTGACATTTAATTACTTTTCAGAATATGTTTTCAGGGTTTATTGTACTGCTACTCTCCCGACAGGACAAAAAATCCCATCATAAAATGAGGGGTCTTTAGTGGCCATTTATATATAGTCTCTATTGGTTGAAAAAGTATGAAAATATATTTATCTTGGAAATTTTGTTCCATACAGCCTAGATTATTTTTTTGGTTCTCTGTTTGTGGTGCAAATAAAGAACCAACCAATAGAGGTACCAACACACACACCCAACCCAGTTAAATCTGCAAGATTAAACTTTTATTAAAATGCCTGGATTTTTTTTTAAAATGTATTCAGAGTAGTGTTACCCACTTAACAAGTTTAGTTTTAAGCAGCATATAAACAGATGAAATAACTAAATAAGCAAACTTAACAAAGCTATAGCTGCCTTGTTCTGTAACATTGATTCTAACATTGGTTCTAACATTGGTTGTTCAGAGGCATGCACTGTGGTATGAACTGACAGGTTTTGCACAGCCATAGGGTGCGATAACCAGCCTTGTATAGACAACGTGCTTAAGTCTAATTAAAGCATGAAAGGGTTAAGACCATAAAGTAAGATGTCCTGCCTGGATTTGCTCAGCTTGGGAGGAACCAGGTAATCAGTCCTATTGTTCTCCATCAGCATATCTGAGAAGCTCAACGTGTGAGGAGGTCTGAGAGGGTTGCTGCAGCTCAGACCACATGGCTCTTACAGAAAGTGAACTTTCACCACTGCAACTAAGCCAAGTTTTACTGCCTGTGCAACTTTTTTCTGAATGCTGTATGGGAAAGTACATGAATCTGACCTTTGGGTAGTTTGTAAGTAAACTATTTTTAACCCACCAAACGTGTGGTCTTTTTCTATGCTAGGGGAACTTTGGGAGGAACTTAGAAGGGCACAATTTTTTCCAAACATCCTGTATTTCCCCGCTTTACTCTGCTGCATATTCTGTGATTTTTAAATCTCTATTGGGGTTCTCTCACCTAAGAGTACCTGCCCCAAACTTCAATCTCGGCATCCGAGAATTCATCTTTCTATATTATTATTTTCTTCTCCTGCATCAACGCACAGATCACCTGATTCTCCCATATGCATGCAAAGAATTGGCCAGAAGGCCCATTGATTGATTGATTGATTGATTGATTGATTGTATTTACATTCTGCCCTTTTCTCCAAGGAACTCATGGTTCTCCCCCTCCTCATTTAATCCCCACACAACAACCCTGTGAGGTATAATAATAATAATAATAATAATAATAATAATAATAATAATAATTTATACCCTGCCCATCTGGCTGAGTCTCCCCAGCCACTCTGGGCAGCTCCCAATCAAATGTTAAAAACAGTACAGCATTAAATATTAAAAACTTCCCTAAACAGGGCTGCCTTCAGATGTCTTTTAAAGATAGGATAGCTGCTTATTTCCTTCACATCTGAAGGGAGGGCGTTCCACAGGGTGGGCGCCACCACCGAGAAGGCCCTCTGTCTGGTTCCCTGTAACCTCACTTCTCGCAATGAGGGAACCGCCAGAAGGCCCTCGGTGCTGGATCTCAGTGTCCGGCTGAGCGATGGGGGTGGAGACGCTCCTTCAGGTATACTGGGCCTTTGAGGCTGTTTAGGGCTTTCAAGGTCAGCACCAACACTTTGAATTGTGCTCGGAAACGTACTGGGAGCCAATGTAGGTCTTTCAAGACCGGTGGTCTCAGCGGCCGCTCCCAGTCACCAGCCTAGCTGCCGCATTCTGGATTCATTGCAGTTTCCGGGTCACCTTCAAAGGTAGCCCCGTGTAGACTGCATTGCAGTAGTCCAAGCGGGAGATAACCAGAGCATGCACCACTCTGGCGAGACAGTCTGTGGTCAGGTAGGGTCTCAGCCTGCGTGCCAGGTGGAGCTGAGAGACAGCTGCCCTGGACACAGAGTTAACCTGCGCCTCCATGGACAGCTGTGAGTCCAGAATGACTCCCAGGCTGCACACCTGGTCCTTCAGAAAGAGTGACTGGCTCAAGGTCAAGGCTTCATGGCCTAGTGAGGATTTGAACCCTGGTCTCCCACATTCTAGCCATTATGCCACGCTGGCTCTCACTATGGCTCAGCAGCCTTGCTGAAGCTAAATAGGTGTGTTTCTGACCTGTTTCTGGATGGGAGGTTCTATGGAAGAAAGGTGGTGCATTTTTTATTTTAATTTTTTTAAGCAGCAGAAGGGAAAAGGGAAGCCATGCAAGGTAAATGGCCAGCTGAAGTAGGAACTTGTGCATTAAAAGGTTTCCCATCCTGTTGAAACCATTAATACTTTAATAATTCTTTCAGTCCTCAGTCAGGGGTGTATTCAGGCTGTCTGCTGGTGCCCAAACACTCCCTTAACTGCTTATTTTAAAGCAAATAAAATCCAGTCGTGCTGCAACCAAAGACAGCACAGGGATAAATCCTTAAAATGGTCACTAATGCAGAAAAGCCAAAAAAAGACTAAGGGGGAGAAGACCTGGTGTCCCATATTCAAGAGAGCAAGCCCCACATAACTTCTGGAAGAGAAAGGACTTGTCTGAGGGATGAGCACAGGGTCTACTTGTGTGGTTAGAATCTAAAAGAGGTGAAAACTACCATACTTGAAAGCAGTAGACCATGGGTAGGCAAACTAAGGATGGGGGCTTCTAAATCTGGCCCATGAACGGTCCGGGAATCAGCATGTTTTGACATGAGTAGAATGTGTGCTTTTATGTAAAATGCATCTCTGGGTTATTTGTGGGCCATAGGAATTCGTTCTTCTTCTTTTTTCCAAAATATAGTCCGGCCCCCCACAAGGTCTGAGGGACAGTGGACCAGCCCCCTTCTGAAAAAGTTTGCTGACCCCTTCACTAGATTTAGGGAGCCAGCAACCAACTGTTGAAAATGTCCGCCCTTGATTTGCAAGACAAATGAATGGGCATGGAAGAAAGACCACGTCAGAGGAATCTCCACTTATGAAGGATCATTGAACAATCAGAGAGGGGCAGCGCTCCGTGGTGCTCTGATTCCCCGCCCCCACCAAAACAATTGCTATGGTTGTATTGTTTCCAATGCCCCAGGTAGACCCTATGAAGTTTGTAGACACACCTAATTGGGGCTCATGAATTTCAACGGACTGCATCCAAAGTTTGCAGTTCACCTAGCAAGGGCTCTTGCATTAATAGACGGGTGAGCACTAATGTTGCACTTGTGGATGGAGCAATCTATTGCACAATGAAGTTAACAGCAGTCTGCTTACCTGTACTCTTGCACCATTCTGCATGTGAAAAACATTTTACTGGGGGCTAAGTAACTTTAAGGGACCCGGGTGGCGCTGTGGGTTAAACCACAGAGCCTAGGACTTGCCGATCGGGTGAGCTCCCATTGCTCGGTCCCTGCTCCTGCCAACCTAGCAGTTCGAAAGCACCTCAAAGTGCAAGTAGATAAATAGGTACCGCTCTGGCGGGAAGGTAAACGGCGTTTCTGTGCGCCGCTCTGGTTCACCAGAAGCGGCTTGGTCATGCTGGCCACATGACCCGGAAGCTGTACGCCGGCTCCCTCGGCCAATAAAGCGAGATGAGTGCCGCAACCCCAGAGTCGGCCACGACTGGACCTGATGGTCAGGGGTCCCTTTACCTTTACCTTTAAGTAACTTTAACTTAGCACTATATTGGCTACAACACAGTGGGTCTACTCTGAATGAAATAATAATGTCCATGTATACCATGCACTTATCTCTTATATATGTATGGACACAGCGATGAAATATATTTTTTTAAAGGTTATAGGAAAGATGCAGGAGAGAAGAATACAGGGGTTTGGTCTACACAAGCCCTGCTGGCAGTCCCAGCTGAGAACAGATGGAACAAGCCCTCCCTCTTGCCTACAAGAGGAACTGCAAAGAGAAACCCTTCTTCCTTCACTACAGAAAACCCAGCTAATATACCAGCAAATATCTGTTCCTCTTCTGGGAAATGAAAAAAAAAAAAAAACAATTCTCTTTTCTGAGCAATATGGCATCCTCTTGATTCCTGGATTCCGGCTTCCAAATGCCGGGTTTGGAAACACCTGAGAAAGCATAATTTGAATGTCAGTTTATTTTTAAGCCTGTACTTCTCACTCAGCAGTAGACCTTGGAGAGTCAGAAAAAGAACTTAAAAGGAGATGGGAAATTAACCTGCTTTGGACAATGAAGCGGGATTCACTTTCCTCTTCCCTCCTTCTGAGTACTGAGCAGAACCGTCAGCAAGAGAACGAGTACCAACGAAATGATGAGCGCCGTCTACAAAAGACTCTTGTGAGCACATTTCAGAGGCTCTATATATATCTGCACAAAAGCAGTGCCAAAGAAACCTCCCGTTGATTTGAGGAAATGGTGCCCAGAGCATCTCTGTTTCAAGCTAGAAGGCTCTGTATTTTACTAAACCACAGTTAGCAAGAAAATTGGGGGTGGGGGAGGCAGCAGATCAAAGGCCCACACCCTTCAAAACAGCCTACCAAGACCCCCTTCTCTGTCATCCTGGAGGAGCCCATGGGATACTTAGGGGTGGAGCCAAGCAGTGGACATCCTGCTTGGATGGCCAAAGGATCATTCTGTTAGAATTCATGCTCCATGATTGCAGTCATGGGATTGTTGTCTATCACATGACGGTGTATGTTTTGACTCCACAGAGTGGGAAGTGACGGAGACAGGATGTTTATGTTCCTGTGTTCCGTGAAGTGGGACTATTGTCCTTTGTTCTTTTTCTCTTTGCTGTCTGATGCTAAAGAGAGACGGAGCCATGTTGCAGCACTCCGTGTGTGTTTATATGTAAATAGATTAGCCAAAATGCAGAGTTGCTGAGGTCAGTCACGCAAACTGCACAAACTCTGCCGATCCCTAAGTGTGCCAGTGTCGGTTGGCATCGGTCGCTGTGATGTTCGGGCAAAAGAAAGCTTTTGAAGCTCCCGAACGATCGACCAGGAGGGAGAGAACATGCCGGTTGTGCATGTGGCTTTGCCAAGGTCCTACTCGAGTGTAGGCTGAGCTCCTGACACATTCCTGGCGGAGAGTGTGGTGGTGGTGTTTGCCGTGTCCAAATCTGTTTTTGTTTTGTTTTCTTCCACTGGAGGGAATTGTGTTTGGAGGAAGGTTGGCAAACTTTGAATTTGGCCATTGGGCCAACAAGGTTTCCCCATCCCTGTCGGACAAAACCCCACAGGGAAAGGCATCTCACGTCGCTTCCCGGACTGAGAGATGCTGCTGCTGCTGTTGCTGCTTCCCTAGCTGTGCTAAGACTCTGCAAAACACTTCCTAATTATTGCAATTCAAGCTTAATCCGTGCTTCTCTCCTGGGCCATCTGTTCGTCTTCACTAGCAGAACCTAGTCCCAGAAAAGATACAATACCCAACGTTTTTCTACATGCCGAGAAGCACATTTCTCTGCTCAAGATGATGAGAAAGTCGTCAGAATGTATAGGAAGCTTCTGTATACAGAACAGGGCCAGAAGAATAAGACATTTTAGAGGCCCCTAACACTGAGAAAATGGTTGTGCCCCTGTATGCGAAGCAAAGTTTTTTTAAAAATACTAAACTGCAAAATATTTTTTTTAAAATTAAAAAAACCATCTAGATTTATAGCAACAAATGACAGGATCCTATTTCATCGAGTTATTTTGATACACATTAGTAGAGCGCCCCCCCTTGGTTTCGGTAGGGGATTAAGTAATAAAGAGAGAACAGGAAAACGGGGAGTGTGCAGTAGTGTGTAACGGTCTTCTGATTTTTCCCTTGATAACTGATTTTTCCCAGAGAACCATAGAAGGAACGAGAGCCTTGTCCAAACTCCTGCAGTGCAGGAACCTTTTTGCTCAACAGGGGATTCGAACCCACAACCCTAAGATGAAGATTTTCATGCTGTACCAGCTGAGCTCTCTCTCTCAATGATGACTTACTTTTTGAAATATCAAATGCGTTTTTAACAAGACCTCAATTTCTTTGGGCTTTTGCTTAAGTCTGCCTGCTGGGTAACCTGGCACCGATACGGAGTCAGACCACCGGGTCCACCTCGTTCAGTCTTGTCAGCTCTGACTGGCCGCGACTCGCCAGGATTTTAAGAAGAGCTTGGACTACTGCAATGTGCACTACATGGGGCTACCTTTGAAGGTGACCTGGAAACTACAACTAATCCAGAATGTGGCAGCTAGACTGGTGACTGGGAGCAGCCGCCGAGACCATATAACACCGGTCCTGAAAGACCTACATTGGCTCCCAGTACATTTCCGAGCACAATTCAAAGTGTTGGTGCTAACCTTGAAAGCCCTAAACGGCCTCAAAGGCCCAGTATACCTGAAGGAGCATCTCCACCCCCATCATTCTGCCCGGACGCTGAGGTCTAGCACTGAGGGCCTTCTGGCAGTTCCCTCACTGCGAGAAGCAGCCAAGTTACAGGGAACCAGGCAGAGGGCCTTCTCGGTAGTGGCACCCGCCCTGTGGAATGCCCTCCCACCAGATGTCAAAGAGAAGAACAACTACCAGACTTTTAGAAGACATCTGAAGGCAGCCCTCTTTAGGGAAGCTTTTAAGGTTTAACAGACTACTGTATTTTAATACTTTGCTGGAAGCTGCCCAGAGTGGCTGGGGGAACCCAGCCAGATGGGCGGGGTACAAATAATAAATCATTATCATTATATTATTATTATTATTTTTCTAGCCATAACTGGAAATGCCAGAGGTGGAGACTGGAAACTTCTGCATGCAAAGCAGATGTTCTACCCCTTCCCGTCCACCTCGCCTGGAAGGGGCACAGCTTTCTTCAGTTTCGAACACCAGCTGACTGCTTAAGGCAGAACTCTTCAGGCAGTGTGGGCTAGTGGTTGGAATTCATAAGCAGTGCAGTCTCCGGGATCCCAGCCCCAGCTCTAAGCCGCATGGCCAAGTCACAACCCAGAGATGTTGCGTTGGAGTGCCGAAGACACAGGGCCCAAGCCAAATGACGAGAAAGGAGACTCCGACCAAACTTTAGGAAGAACTATCTGACAGCAAGAGCCGTTCAGCAGCAGAACAATTCTGTTATTTTTTGAATTAGGAATGCCAGCCTTCGCCACAAACACAGAGAGCAGATCCTGCTTAGTGTACAAAATTTATTCCCTATTTATAGAGTTCTTGGTCAGGCCAGCCTTTTTGAGGAGTGGGGGGGGAGAGGGGAGAGAGATGGAATGACAACGGTTCACAAGGAGCCTCGTGGAAGAGGTTTCTTTCCTGGGGCCAAGAGGCCAAGACACAGCCGAGGAACGTTGCTTGGGGGTCGTGGGCGGACCCCGCATCTCCTTACTCCCACGCACCATAACCAGTGACTTGGTCCGCGTTTCCTTCTGCGGTGCCATGGCAGAGCTCGGAGGGTCCTGTCCCCTCGGGAGGCTGCTAATCCCTGGTTTCTGGGCAGAATGAACAGGCAAGAGGGCGCAGCTACACCCATCACTCCTTTGGTCCTCTCCCATCGCCATCCTCAGGCTTGGCGTCTTGGTGCTGCGCAGGAAGCGCCAGCTGGGCCGCCCGGCTGGCCGCTTTCAACCGGAGCCGCTTTAAGAGGCACTCGGCCGTCTGCGTCAGGCTGTGCTGTTGGGGGCAAGGAAGATGGGGTGGGGGGAAAGCAAGAGGACAGGTTTTATTCTGAAGGAATTTGCTCCGTGCTCATCCCTACGTTCATCAAGAATGGTCCCTCGCAGCGAGGGCTCAGGACCGCAATACTTCAAGGATCGCCTCTTCCCATATGAACCTACCCGGACCCTGAGATCATCAGTACGTTTCCGAGCACAATTCAAAGTGTTGCTGCTTGCCTTTAAAGCCTTAAACGGCCTTGGCCAGGTATACCTGAAGGAGCGTCTCCACCCCCATCATTCTACCCGGACGCTGAGGTCCAGATCCGAGGGCCTTCTGGCAGTTCCCTCGCTGAGAGAAGCCAAGTTACAGGGAACCAGGCAGAGGGCCTTCTCGGTGGTGGTGCCTGCCCTGTGGAATGCCCTCCCACCAGATGTCAAAGAGAAAAACGACTACCAGATTTTTAGAAGACATCTGAAGGCAGCCCTGTTTAGGGAAGCTTTTGATGTTTAATAGGTTACTGTATTTTAATATTCCGTAGGAAGCCGCCCAGAGTGGCTGGAGAAACCCAGCCAGATGGGTGGGGTAGAATTAAAAAATGATGATGATTATTATTCTGAGGCCCTCCTTTGTGTGCCCCCTCATCGAGAGGTCCGGAGGGTGGCAACACGAGAACGGGGCCTTCTCTGCAGTGGCTCCCTGTCTGTGGAATGCTCTCCCCAGGGAAGTTCGCCTGGTGCCTTCATTATACTCCTTTATACATTATACACCTTTAGGCGCCAGGCAAAAATGTTCCTTTTTAAGTAGGCCTTTGGCTGATCCGATTTACATCCTATGCCCTTTTAAAATGTGGGGTTTGGGGGGGGGGCTATTGAGTTGTTGTTTGTATTTTTATTAGGTATTTGTGGTTTTATATCTTGATTTTATTCTGTGAACTGCCCTGAGACTGCCAGGTATAGGGCAGTATATACCGTATTTTTTGCTCTATAAGACTCACTTTTTCCCTCCTAAAAAGTAAGGGGAAATGTGTGTGCGTCTTATGGAGCGAATGCAGGCTGCGCAGCTATCCCAGAAGCCAGAACAGCAAGAGAGATTGCTGCTTTCACTGCGCAGCGATCCCTCTTGCTGTTCTGGCTTCTGAGATTCAGAATATTTTTTTTCTTGTTTCCTCCTCCAAAAACTAGGTGCGTCTTGTGGTCTGGTGCGTCTTATAGAGCGAAAAATATGGTAAATTCAATAAATAATAATAATATAATTTTGTAACATTTCAGGAGACACCAAAGGCAATAAATAGGAATAGAGAAGGGAATCGCCGTTGCACAAGGCAATATGCAGGAAGGAGGTGAACAAAGCCTTGAAAGGGCTCCCAGCCACTCAGCAACAAAAAGGAGGGCGCTCCCAGAAGGAATCAGTGTGGTATAGTGCTTAGAGTGCTGGACTAGGAGCTGGGTTCGAATCTACACCCCAGCCCTGAAGCTCACTGGGTGGCCTTGGAGTTACTCACTGCCTCTGAGTCTAATTTTCCACACAGGGGTGTTGTAAGGGTAAAATGGGGAGCAGGAGGAGAACCGTGTATATCACCTTGAGCTCCTTGGAGGAGAAGTGGGATATAAATGTAAAACATAAACAAACAGGAATGATGGGCTGTGACACTTTGAGTCAGACCTACCCAACATTCTAGGACTGGGAATAAAAAAAACGGGTTTGCAATGTTAGGCTTTGCTGAATGGGGGGGGGGGGAATGTCAGCACATGAAGCTGAATTTTTAAATGGAAAGTTGGGGGTGTTTCCCACCCCACCCCCCAAAAAAAATGTGTCAGAAACAAAAATTGGCAGCTCTAACCAGATTTGACACCCGTGGATCTGGGCTTTCTGCCAACTCACTGCATTTAAAGAATGCAAATCTGGCTGGAAGTTATTTGGGATAACTTCTCTTTAATTTATTAGGCACTTTCAGATGGCTGTTTATTCTCTCTGCTTAGTGGGCAAGGAAGAAGGCATTGCCAGGGGCAGGATGAGTTCTCAGGGATATGGCAGGCCTCTTCACTGAACGTTGCCCTTTAAAATATTCGAAGTACCCAACCCTCTGGCTTCCAGGAATACAAAGGGGAAAACTGCGCAGTCCCTACTCTGCCACAGGGGTAGTGAAAACCAGGCCTGGGTGTTTCTTGCAGCAATATGTGAAAACAGCAAAGTGTTTTGGAGAAAAAGGAAATGAAATGAAGTCGAAAACGTGAAATGGATGCGGTACGGTAGCCTCTCTCGAACCTGGGTCTCCAGCCGTTGTTGGGACTACAATTCCCATTGTTCCTGGGTACCAGGACCCACGGCCAGGGATGATAGCAGCTGCAGTTCAAGAACACCTGGGGACCCAAGGTTGAGAAAGGCCGTGGCAACCCCACCCCCTACCCCCAATACACCCACCTGGAGGATATGCAGCCCTTTGAGACACACCACCACCAGTTCGCAGAGGCCGTCACAGGTGAGGTCAACGTACTCCATGCAGAGGAGGGGGCTGGGAAAAGTGCGTTGCCAGAGCAGGTGGAACTCCCCATCGGACGGGCTGGAGGGCTGGACTCCCGCTGTAGCATCTGGGGCCCGGTACTTGTAGCACAAAAGCTCCTAGAAGACCAAGGAACTCTAGTTATGTTGCCTGCGATCAACCGATGAGCACTGAAGGAAACGGACAAACTGCTGCGTCCAGTTCTGCGCA
Organism: Podarcis gaigeae; assembly: GCF_964106915.1. Classification (NCBI taxonomy): domain Eukaryota; kingdom Metazoa; phylum Chordata; class Lepidosauria; order Squamata; family Lacertidae; genus Podarcis; species Podarcis gaigeae. The sequence goes on from NC_139684.1 coordinate 85,505,317, forward strand.
CCACGATTTAAGGAGGATGTTGACAAGCTGGAAGGTATGCAGAGGAGGGTGACCAAGATGATCAAGTTACAGATAAGTAGCCGTGTTGGTCTGCCATAGTCAAAACAAAAAAAATTCCTTCCAGTAGCACCTTAAAGACCAACTAAGTTAGTTCTTGGTATGAGCTTTCGTGTGCATGCACACTTCTTCAGATACATCTGAAGATACATCTTCAGATGTATCTGAAGAAGATACATCTTCAGTGTATCTGAAGAAGTGTGCATGCACACGAAAGCTCATACCAAGAACTAACTTAGTTGGTCTTTAAGGTGCTACTGGAAGGATTTTTTTTTGTTTTTTCAAGATGATCAAGGGCAGGGATAGGCAAACTAAGGCCTGGGGGCCAGATCCGGCCCAATAGCCTTCTAAATCCAGCCCACGGACGATCGGGGAATAAGTGTGTTTTTACATGAGTAGAATGTGTGCTTTTATTTAAAATGCATCTCTGGGTTATTTGTGGGGCCTGCCTGGTGTTTTTACATAAGTAGAATGTGTAAAAGGTAAAGGGACCCCTGACGATTAGGTCCAGTCGTGGCCGACTCTGGGGTTGCGGCACTCATCTCACTTTATTGGCCGAGGGAGCCAGCGTACAGCTTCCGGGTCATGTGGCCAGCAGCACTAAGCTGCTTCTGGCGAACCAGAGCAGCGACCGGAAACGCCGTTTACGTTCCCGCCGGAGTGGGACCTATTTATCTACTTGCACTTTGACATGCTTTCGAACTGCTTGGTTGGCAGGAGCAGGAACCGAGCAATGGAAGCTCACCTAGGCTCTGTGGTTTAACCCACAGCGCCACCCGCGTCCCAGTAGAATGCGTGCTTTTATTTAAAATGCATCTCTGGGTTATTTGTGGGACATAGGAATTCGTTCACTTTTTTCCCAAAATATAGTCTAGCCCACCACATGGTCTGGGGGACGGTGGACCGGCCCATGGCTGGAAAAGGTTGCTGACCCCTGATCAAGGGTCTGGAAACCAAGCCTGATGAGGAACGGTTGAAGGAGCTGGGTATGTTTAGCCTGGAAAAGAGAAGACTGAGAGGAGATATGAGAGCCATCTTCAAATATCTGAAGGGCTGTCACATGGAAGAGGGAACAAGCGTGATTTCTCCAGCTCTGGAGGGTAGGACTCGAATCAATGGCTTCAAATTACAAGAAAGGAGATTTAAAGTAAACACTTGGAATAATTTTCTGATGGGAACTGCTGTTTGACAGTGAAACAGACTCTTTCAGTAGGTGGTGGAGTCTCCTTCACTAGAGGCTTTTTAACTGAGGTTGGAAGGCCAGCGGTCAGGGATTCTTTAGTGGAAATTCATCTAGGGTTGGACTAGATGACACAGGCTCCCTTCCAACTTTACATTTCTTGATTCTATGATCTGCCTGTTTGTACAGGGTTTTTAAGGCTGTTAAGAGTCTGGCCTGCAGGTGGCAGTCTGAGCTATCCTTTGCAATTTTCATATTTTTTTGTTTTCATGGGTTGCTTTGTGGTAAAAGCCCCTGGTGAGGAACGGTGGGGCAGCTTAGGTTTAAAACACATAAATAAATATAAACAAAGACCTATGGAGGACGCCAGAATGGAGAAGGCTGCCCAGTAACAGCACCTTACAACCCTAACCCCATCCAAGCCAACATGGTGGGCGAAGGCAGATCTCTCACTGCTGACCTGCCCATAGGTGCCAAGAAGGATCTCTGGATCACGGTCAAAGTTGACGTCGGTGACGAGGGCACACAGGACGCTGTCGTACTGGTCACTCAAGGGAAGGACCAGCTGGTCGTCCAGGCCTCTCTGCAGCACATTCCTGGCAGGGGGGAAGGAATAAAAAACAACATTGGGTGGTCAAGTTTTACTTAGAGCAGACACGCTGAAATTCATGACCACAGCTAAGTCAGGTCCATTAACTTCAATAGGCCTATGCTAAGTAAAACATAGATGGATACTACCCACTGCCATATATAAATAACGAGGCAGCAGATGGCGATGACCCAGTCAAGAGAAGTAATAGCAATAGCACAATTCAAAGTGTTGGTGCTGACCTAAACAGCCTTGGTCCTGTATACCTGAAGGAGCATCTCCACTCCCATTGTTCTGCCCAGACACTGAGTTCCAGCTCCAAGGGCCTTCTGGCAGTTCCCTCATTGCAAGATGTGAGGTTATAGGGAACCAGACAGAGGGCCTTCTTGGTGGTGGCGCCCGCCCTGTGGAACGCCCTCCTTTCAGATGTGAAGGAAATAAGTAGCTATCTTCTCTTTAAAAGACATCTGAAGGCAGCCCAGTTTAGGGAAGTTTTTAATATGTAATGCTGTATTGTTTTTAACCCTCCACTCACCTGTAGACGACAGACAGTTCAAGAGTGCTGGTGACAAGGACACTGTAGCTCTGAGCCTGGGGGCCAGCATTACCTGCAGGAGAAGATATAAAGGTTTAAAACACACAGACAGAAGAAACCCACACCAGAGAAAGAACGGAGCTACCTGCACGGTTCCCAAATGCTGTTGAGCAGGGGTCAGCAACCTTTTTCAGCCGTGGCCCAGTCCACCGTCCCTCAGGCCATGTGGTGGGCCGGACTATACTTTGAAAAAAATAATGAACGAATTCCCATGCCCCACAAATAACCCAGAGGTGCATTTTAAATAAAAGGACACATTCTACTCATGTAAAAACACGCTGATTCCTGGACCATCCACAGGCCAGATTGAGAAGGTGATTGGGCCGGATCCAGCCCAGGGGCCTTAGGTTACCTACGCCTGCTGCTGAGCCTCGAGCTAAAGAGCCTCTCCTCCTACCCCCCAGCCATGTCATGGGCTGGCTGTATGCAGAAGGATGCTGGGAGTTACCAGCTGGGGAACCCCCAGGGGAAGAAGACTATGAGCCTGGGGAGCGCTGGTGGGACAACAATGAGCGGTCAGAGGGAGAAGACTGGGAGGAGGTGGTGGTGTCGGAAGCTGAAGAGGCAACAGGGTTTAGTGAGCAGGAAGAGGCTGTGGCAGACAGCTGTTCAGAGGCAGGAGAGGAGGGGGGCCAGGAGACAGAGATAAGGCAGGCTGCTGAAGAAACCAGGGCGTCTCCCACTCCCGCTGCAACCGGATCCCCACCCGCAGGGCTCCCAGAACCAGAAGAGGTATGAAGAGGGTGGAACACAGGAAGCCACGCCGGCAGAGTCTCAGGTTGCTTGGGAAGAACCCAAGCAAGGGAGAAGCTTAGGCAACTGTGGGAAGACAGGGACCTTCAGTCCGCGCAACTGCCTCCTTGGGACAAGATCTAACGGGAAGAGTTGCTGTGCTCCTTAGGCCTGGTTTCCTGAGCTGCTTGTTTGTGATGGCCTGGGATTCCGATTCAGAGGCTGAACCAGAGGAATCCCAGCCTGCACAGGAGTCCCCGCCTCCAGGGCCAGCTGAACTGGAGCAGGGCCTTGATTCTGAAGCGCCTGCACCTGTGCCGGATCCTCAGGAGCAGGAACCAGGTGAATCCACTCTGGCTCCAGAGGTGGTTGAGGACTCAGTGCCTACAGGTGAGTCCCCCCCCCCCCTGGGTCCAGTAACTCTTCAGCCTCTCCTGAACTGCAGAGGCTCAGGGCAGAGAGGCGAAGGGAACTGGCTTCTCCCAGGAAGAGTGCTCGTCTTAAGGCCAGGAGAGGCGGGTCTCCTGGGGGCCGGGACCGCCCCTGGCCTCAGAGAAGATAAAGGCCAGTCAGCCCGGTCCCAGGTTGCGGGAGCAACGTCGATGAAGAGCTGTTTCGGCCAGCATCCAGTCCGGTTCCTCCAGTGTTCCTGTCCCCGTCCGGCTTCCTGCTTCGGACCTCGCCCCGCTCCTTCGGAACTGTTTCCAGGCTATTGACCCAGGACTGGACTTTGACTACGCCAACGGTAACCTTCCCCCCAGGACCAGCACATTGTTTCTTTGAATAAAGAGTTAACTTCACTGATGCTGTGTGAGTTATTACTGTCCTGCTCCTGGCACCCGCCCCTGACAGCCACCCACAAGCTGGTGACCTCCAGATGCTGGCGGACTTCAACTCCCATCACCCCGATCCAGCAGAGGAAATGATCAGGGATGGTGGGAGTTGGGACTCCACCATTTGCCCGGAAGGCACCAGCTTGGGAAAGCCTGCCTTATCTCCACCTGAGGTTGCAGAGAAGCCCATGGCCCCCTCTTGTTTCTTACCATTTGAAGCCACGGTTCCTGAGGGGTCGCCTGGAGGGCAGGAAGCTGGCAGAGCAAACACCAGGACTTTGGAGATGGGACCGTCTTGCTGGATGTTCCAGCTCTGCAGCACCACTTGGGCAGAGGGAAAGAAGAAGAAGAAAAAGAGTTTGGATTTGATATCCCGCTTTATCACTACCCGAAGGAGTCTCAAAGCGGCTAACATTCTCCTTTCCCTTCCTCCCCCACAACAAACACTCTGTGAGGTGAGTGGGGCTGAGAGACTTCAGAGAAGTGTGACTGGCCCAAGGTCATCCAGCAGCTGCATGTGGAGGAGCGGGGAAGCAAACCCGGTTCACCAGATTACGAGTCCACCACTCTTAACCACTACACCACACTGGTGTAGGGGCAGAGGGGACAGTCAGCCAACACCACAACGGCTGAGCCTTCAAGAAAGGTGCTGCTAGGAATATTTATATGCCACTTACCCCCCCCCAAGATGGAGACTAAGCAGTTTACAAGTATAAAATCAATTATTATTATTATTATAATATATATATATATATATATATATATATATATATATATATATATATATATTATTTTTTAAGTTCCATAGAAACAGCTATAATTAAAATTTACAATAAAACAGTGACAAAGCACAGCACTTAAAGACAATTAAATAGATCAGGAAAGTTCACATTCAAGGCAATGCCTGTTTAAACAGAGCCGGTGGAATGCCAATAGTGATAGGGGCTTCTCATACGGGGCCTTTCGATTTCACCCTTTGCCAGCATGGAGCCCCCCAGCTGTTTCATAGAATCATAGAATCATAGACTCATAGAGTTGGAAGAGACCACAAGGGCCATCGAGTCCAACCCCCTGCCAAGCAGGAAACACCATCAGAGCACTCCTGACATATGGTTGTCAAGCCTCTGCTTAAAGACCTCCAAAGAAGGAGACTCCACCACACTCCTTGGCAGCAAATTCCACTGTCGAACAGCTCTTACTGTCAGGAAGTTCTTCCTAATGTTTAGGTGGAATCTTCTTTCTTGTAGTTTGGATCCATTGCTCGGTGTCCGCTTCTCTGGAGCAGCAGAAAACAACCTTTCTCCCTCCTCTATGTGACGGTCTACAACTCCCGTCAGCTCCTGCAGGCTGGCTGTCAAAAGCTGATCTACCAAGTGCTGAATCCTGGGATGTTTGCACAGCCAGATCCCTCCCTCCAAAAAGATTCCACACAGAGCAGAAAAACTTGTCAACCCCCTTTTAAAACATCACAAATAAAGGAAGCTTACCTCGACTGGCTGGTTCAACGTGGGCGACTCGGATGTAGCCGCTCTGGCAGCCAAAGGCCGTGATCCGTTGCCCTGAGTTTGGAATGTTGTACACATCTAACCAGAGGACGCTGCAAGGAAGAGAGGAGGGCAATGATCAATGAAGTGGGTGGTTTCCTGGGCAAAACAGAGGTCGGAGAGAATGAAGGATGAATGAATGGGGTGTGCAGAGTCCAAGGCGAGGAGTGCAAATGATCTCTACTGACGAGTAGCCCCACTGAAACTTATGTACTTAAATGTAAAGAAAAAGAAGGAACATTTTATCATATGTGGTGGGAATGTAAGAAAGTAAAAAACTTCTGGGAAATGATATATAATGAGATGAAAAAGATGTTGAAATATACATTTTTTAAAAAACCAGGAGCATTTTTACTTGGTATTATAGGTGAGGATACTAATAGACAAGATGTTAAATTGTTTTTATATGCAACAACTGCGGCAAGAGTGTTGTTAGCCCTGAAATGCAAGCAAGAAGAAAATCCGATGAAAGAAAAATGGCAGAAGAAATTAATGGACTACACAGAATTAAATAAAATGACAGGAAGGATTCGAAACCTGCGGGACCAGAGATTCACAGAAGATTGGAAGGAATATACGAACTATTTGAAGAGCAACTGTAATCAACAAATTACGCTAGTAGGACTACAAGAAGTTTTGTAAGGCGAAATATATGAAACATTGCAAAGCAGAGAAAGATTAGAGATATTAGTTATGAGATTTAAATGTTATAGTGAAAGTAAGAAACGTATATTAAGTGATTAGACTGGAAAATTTTCAGATGTGATTGATGGAAGTCAAAAAAAATGTATAATATGTAAAAGTATGTTTAATTATTGTTTAAAATGATATGTTAAAAAAACTTTATAATATATATATATATATTGTTGGGATACTGGGATAAACTTTCTAAATAATGCTCTCCTGAGTGCAACTTTCGCTGTGCATTATCTGCTGATAGAGCGTGCACTAGTTCTGGAATGTGGAAAGGTATTTTCTGGAGCTCGTGTCGCTAATTGCTGATACTGTGTTTCTACGGGAGGTCGATGGACGTCCGGAGACGGCTTGGGAGCCATGATGGACTTTGTCTCCCTGGCAGTATCCCAACATATATACACACATACACACACACACACACACACACACTTATGTACTTAAGTTAGTCATGCCCATTAACTTCTAAGTGTCTTCTCCAAGTATGACCAAGCTTGGATGCAAGCCTCGGCACCTAAAACCTAGTGCACGGTTTTGCTTTTCCCCTCCTCCCTCCCCATCCCTTCTCCTTTTGTGCTGTTTTTTAGGTTGCAAGTAGAGGCTGGGCCTTAGTCTGAGAGCTTCTGTAAACCTCATTCCTGCACGTGCACACACACAGTACTACCCAAACTCTCCCCATACCAGCTCTCTCTCCCCCTCTCCCTTCTCTTGTTTTTAATAGCAAACCAGTCTTCCTACTTGCTTGGCAGCTCCTTGAGTTCAGGGAAGAGGTTCTCCACCGGCTGCTCCTCAAACTGGTGCAGCTCTTCATTCTACAGAGGAGAGGAGCAATGCAGTCACATCAGGGCGCCTCCAACGCAACGGCTAAACCAAATCTCGCCTTCATCTGGTGGCCTCACCTCTTTGTATAAGTGGATCGCAGGGTCATTGCCACTCAACAGGAAGACCGTCTCCGGCTGTTCAGCAACCTGGACTCTGCGATGAGAGAAGAAGCATTTTCTTTTCTTTTTAAAAGAGCTTTGTATGAATGTCCCCGAAATATTTTTAAATTTTTAATTTATTTAGAGTTAATTTATTTTATTTATTATGTTTGCATCCAGCTCTTCAGCCGAAAGGGCTCCCAGGGTGGCTTGCGCACAAACAGTTGGGATAGGGCAGTCTCTGGCCACAGGTTAGCGGGGGGAGGGGGGGAATGACACACAAGCAAAAAGGGACAAGCAGGGAAGAGGGATTTTGTTTTACTGGGCTTTTAGAGAGAGATGAGATAGGGTGAGTGGTATACGTACTCTGCATGGTACAGCTGGAAGGGGGTAAACTGCAGTTCCAGGTTCAAACAGCTCTCTGAATAGAAAGAAAAATACTCCCTGAAAACAAGAACGTAGGCCCAGTTTCCATAGCTGGGCAGTTGGGGGGGGGGGGGAGATAATATACATCCAGTACGTTTCATTATGGCTCCCAGTACGTTTCCGAGCACAATTCAAAGTGTTGGTGCTGACCTTTAAAGCCCTAAACGGCCTCAAAGGCCCAGTATACCTGAAGGAGCGTCTCCACCCCCATCGTTCAGCCCGGACACTGAGGTCCAGCACCGAGGGCCTTCTGGCGGTTCCCTCTCTGTGAGAAGGCAAGTTACAGGGAACCACACTAAGGGCCTTCACGGTAGTGGCACCCGCCCTGTGGAACGCCCTCCCACCAGATGTCAAAGAGAACAACAACTACCAGACTTTTAGAAGACATCTGAAGGCAGCCCTGTTTAGGGAAGCTTTCAATGTTTGATGTATTACAGTATTTTAATATTTTTTTGGGAAGCTGACCAGAGTGGCTAGGGAAGCCCAGCCAGATGGACAGGGTATAAATAATAAATTTTTTATTTTTATTTTTATTTTTATTATTATTATATCAACCTTCTCTGGATCATGAACATGCCCCAGGGGAAGTGCAGTCGTACCTTGGAAGCCGAACGCCTTGGCTCCCGAACAAATCGGCTCCCAAACGATCGAAACCCGGAAGTTCCGGTTTTCAAACGGTTTCCGGAAGCCAAACGTCTGCCGCAGCTTCCAATTGGCTGCAGGACACTCCTGCAGCCAATCAGAAGCCGTGCTTTGGTTTTCGAATGGTTCCGGGAGTTGAACGGACTCCCGGAACACATTCTGTTTGAAAACCAAGGTACCACTTTATCATCACCAAAATCAAAAGGAAGTTGTCGCTCTCAAGGGTCTGATATTACCCAATTTGTAATTTGGGGCGATTGCGTTTTTAAGAGCTTAAGGTGCTAGTCCACTGGGAGGATAGCTTCAGAAGTCTTCTCTGTTGAAAATGCAAACATGCCATGTATGCTGGGCTTCATACCTTGGCATAACTAACTAGAATACCTAATGGCTTTTAACTTCCAACTCCCCACCCCCCTGAATATGGTAGCAGATACTACTGCTTTGCTAGAAAATCCATGTTTCGCGCCAAATTCTGCACTTTGACTCCTACATCTGTGAAGGTTTTCTAAGCAATTTTGATGTATTTTGCTTCCAAAACATGGAAAAGATTAACAGATAACAGAAGAGATTGGAGGGAACTTGGGGCACCGATTTCAGGGTCAGGTGGCAAAAACAGATACTGAAGACTCACGTGCAATAGAATCTAAGTTGTATTCTGAGCCTGGTTCATAGTCGCAGTAAATGTTAAGGAAGGGGCTGGCTTTGTCGCCGGAATCCTGTGGAGGTGGGAAGAGAAAGAGGCAAAGCTGCAAGTTCATTTCACATCAAGACGACTTTGCGGTACACATAATTACTTAAAGATGAGTTCTACTGGATCAAACCAAAGTTCTATCTAGTCTTCCTTTTTCAGGCCAAGGAAGGCTGTCATGGGGCTTAATCCAGTAATAAGCTATGTTATGTCCTCATTTACCTACATACTGCTTTTTGGCCCAGATGTCCCGAAAGCAGTAAGCAGATGTTTATACAAAAACTATATAAAATGAAAGCACAACAAATACAGCTATTCAAAACAATATGAATTAGCAAAATCACTAAATACCTGCCAATCACACCAGTACTGCTGTAAAGTGGTTGTCCTGAGGACAAGAATTGTAAACCATTGTGTTAAATTAAGTTACAACCTGACCCAAGGCATGTTTTCTTGGAAGCAGGACCAGCCAAAATGGAAGGGCACATCCTCCGAGGCCCCAATACCTAAAAGGCTACCTTTTCTTGTGAGGACCTACCCTGTATACCTGAAGGAGTGTCTCCACCTCCATCGTTCTGCCCGGACACTGAGGTTCAGCTCCGAGGGTCTTCTGGCACTCCTCTCATTGAGAAAAGTGAAGCTACAGGGAACCAGGCAGAGGGACTTCTCGGTAGTGGCACCCCCCATGTGAAACGCCCTCCCATCAAATATCAAAGAGATAAGCAATCCTATGACTTTCCATAGATATCCGAAGGCAGCCCTGTTTTAGGAAGCTTTTAATGTTTGATGCTTCATTGTTTTCCTTTATATTTTGTTGGAAGCAGCCTAGAGTGGCTGGGGGGACCCATTCAGTTGAGTGGCGTACTAGAAATTTTATCATTATTATTATTCCCTGATGTCAACGTCTGAGGTCTCTTCCCTACATGCCACCTGCATATACAGTACAGTGGTACCTCAGGTTACATACGCTTCAGGTTACATACGCTTCAGATTACAAACTCTGCTAACCCAGAAATAGTGCTTCAGGTTAAGAACTTTGCTTCAGGATGAGAACAGAAATCATGCTCCAGCGGTGCGGCGGCAGCAGGAGGTCCCATTAGCTAAAGTGGTGCTTCAGGTTAAGAACAGTTTCAGGTTAAGTACAGACCTCAGGAACAAATTAAGTACAGTGGTGCCCCGCAAGTAGATAAATAGGTACAGTGGTGTCTCGCAAGACGAAATTAATCCGTTCCGCGAGTCTCTTCGTCTAGCGGTTTTTTCGTCTTGTGAAGCAAGCCCATTGACGGCTTAGCGGATTAGCACTATTAGCGGCTTAGTGGCTTTTAGTGGCTTATCAGCTTAGCGGATCAGCTGATAAGCGGCTTAGCTGCTTAGAAAAGGGGGGGGAGGGAAAAAAACCCTCAGGAACTCGCAAGACATTTTCGTCTTGCGAAGCAAGCCCATAGGGAAATTCGTTTTGCGAAGCGCCTCCAAAACGGAAAACCCTTTCGTCTAGTGGGTTTTCCGTCTTGCGAGGCGTTCGTCTTGCGGGGCACCACTGTACTTAACCTGAGGTACCACTGTATTAGGTCTCCACCTTTCAAAAGCACTGCTTGTGAAGAACACGCCAAGCGACGCATAATTTCACAAAGGGATGAAAGCCACACCTACCTTAATAAAGGTGATCCCCACCACTAAACCCCTTTTGGGAGGTGATTTGTTGAAAGTGTCAATGGAGGCGATCTCGGCATCAACTGAGAAGCAATGAGACACACAAAGAGACCATGGGGTAAGGGAGATCACCTGCCAGCAGTTAGCATCCAACAAAGATCACACAAGAAGAGAGGGAAATGAATGAAATGCTGAACTGAGAGATTTCCTCTCGTAGGTGGAGGGGGGTTGGGGGGCAGAGGAGGAGCAGGGCTACCTTTGAAGGTGACCCGGAAACTGCAATTAATCCAGAATGCGGCAGCTAGACTGGTGAACTGGGAGTGGTCACCGGGACCACATAACACCAGTCCTGAGAGATCTGCATTGGCTCCCAGTCCATTTTCGAGCACAATTCAAAGTGTTGGTGCTGACCTTGAAAGCCCTAAACGGCCTCAGCCCAGTATACCTGAAGGAGCGTCTCCACCCCCATCATTCTACCCAGACACTGAGGTCCAACACTGAGGCCCTTCTGGCGGTTCCCTCATTGCAAGAAGCCAAGTTACAGGGAAACAGACAGAGGGCCTTCTCGGTGGTGGCACCCGCCCTGCGGAATGCCCTCCCATCAGATGTCAAGGAAATAAGCAGCTATCCTATTTTTAAAAGACATCTGAATGCAGCCCTGTTGAGGGAAGTTTTTAATATTTAATGCTGTGTTGTTTTTAACACTCGATTGGGAGCCGCCGAGAGTGGTTGGGGAAACTCAGCCGGATAGGCGGGGTATAAATAATAAATTATTATTGTTGTTGTTGTTGTTGTTGTTGTTGTAAGGGATGTGGGTGGTGCTGTAAACCACTGAGCCTAGGGCTTGCCGATCAGAAGGTCGGAGGTTCGAATCCCTGCGACGGGGTGAGCTCCCGTTGCTCAGTCCCTGCTCCTGCCAACCTAGCAGTTCGAAAGCACATCAAAGTGCAAGTAGATAAATAGGTACCACTCCGGCGGGAAGGTAAACGGCGTTTCTGTACGCTGCTCTGGTTCACCATAAGCAGCTTAGTCATGCTGGCCACATGACCCGGAAGCTGTACGCCGGCTCCCTGGGCCAATAAAGCGAGATGAGCACCGCAACCCCAGAGTTGGTCACGACGGGACCGAATGGCTAGGGGTCCCTTTACCTTTTATTATTATTATTATTATTATTATTATTATTATTATTACCTGGGTCACCCACAGACTGCCCCCCTCCGCCCACTGAGCCCACCTGCCTCCTTACCTGGGATATAGGTGAACTGCAGCTCCCTGGCCACGGGACGCAGCTTCTGCCTCAGGTCTTGGTAGCGGAAATAAATGACTTTCCCCTTCAGGGTGGCAGCCAGGAGCCCCCCAGGCCCGTCCCCGCTCCCCCCGGGGGCGGGGGGCACAGGGACCCCCAGGCCCGTCCCTGGCCCCTCGGAGACCCCCACCTCCTCCTGCCCCAGCCCCGCCCTGGGGAAATCCTCCTGCCCCGGGCCCCTCCCGCCCCCGCGGGCCGCCCCGGGCAGCGCGGCCAGCCCGTAGATGTTGCTCTGGGAGGAGAAGCGGGTGAAGCTGTCCTCCGAAAACGGGCATTCCCGGGAGGGATCCATTCCGGCTCAGGCACCGCTACGGGCAGCCCCGTCCTCCCTTCCCCACCATTATTGGAGAGGCAGCATCGGGCCGGAGGTAAAAAGGGGTAGGGGGCTTTCCGAAGGTGACGTCGCCGGGCCAGGAGGCGTCGCGGGCGTGTGACGCACGCCCGATTCCAAGATGGCCTCTTTAGGCTCCTTCCCGTTGCCCGGCGCCATCGTCGTTATTATTATTATCACCACCATCATAGGGCGGTTTGCAACATAAAAACGCAAAACTCAATATTGTAATATCCCCATCGCCGACACGTGTGGACGTCGCAGTCTGCAACTTGCGGGGACGACGTTTAAGGGTGGCGTTTTAAAATAATAATAATATACAACACTTTAAAAATTAATCAAAAGCAAGAAAAAGAGGCATAGCTTTAACAAGTTATGAAGAATTTTAGGAGCCTGTCTAGAGAGTCACCACGCCCCAAGTGAGAGAAAACAAACATATGTGATAACCAATAAACAGATTTAAAATAAAATGGGTTGCAGAGGGTTAGATTAGATGACCCTTTGGGAATTTACACAGCCTGACATCTTCATGGGGTTATTGCTAGGGCTGTAATCTGCAAATGTTTAATTGGCACAATCGCTTCATGCCTGTATTGAAGATTTAATTATTATTTATTGAAGTTATATACCGCCCTATACCTGGAGGTCTCAGGGCAGTTCAGACAACAAAAGGTGCCCTCTAAAAGTGGGGCCACAGGGGGAATGTCCAGGCCCAGAGGGCACCAGAAAACACCAGAGATTGGAAATTACATCTCTCTTAATTATTCACTCCAAATGCTTATCTATGGTAGCTTTTTGATAGGTGATAAACACATAGCAGGAAAGTAACCCACTTACATGCACACCAGGCCTTGACCACAAGCGCTAGCATTCCTCTTCTTAGCACTGCATGAAAAGACCCTTTCTGTGAGTTTCTACGATTAACAAATGCAAAGCTATCACCAATTGCGTATTGATCCATACACTTAACACAATCTCTTTTTTGTTTCTCTTCTCATTGTCCATTAGAGGGCAGTTTTCTTCTTCTGAAGCCCCATCTTCACTATACATTGAAAGCAGTATTGTGCTACTATAACCACTTCCTGGAAAGAACAAAATAAAAAAATTCCTTCCAGTAGCACCTTAAAGACCAACTAAGTTAGTTCTTGGTATGAGCTTTTGTGTGCATGCACACTTCTTCAGATACACTGAAACAGAAGTCACCAGACCCTTCTATATAGTGAGAAGGTGGGGAGGGGTATTACTCAGAAGGGTGGTGGGATTGGGTGATTGGCAGATAGCTGTGATGAGCCTGTTGACGACTCTTAACGACTGCAATAGGTCTTATAGGAAAAAGCAAGGGGTGAGAAGGTGAAAAATGGCTTTGTCATGTATAATGAGATAAGAATCCAATGTCTTTGTTCAGACCAGGTCTCTCCATGGTTGGTAATAAGTTGCAATTCAGCAGCTTCTCTTTCCAGTCTATTTCTGAAATTCCTTTGTAATAGAACAGCTACTTTGAGATCTTGTATAGAATGTCCTGGGAGATTGAAGTGTTCTCCTACTGGTTTCTCTATCTTGTGATTCCTGATGTCCGATTTATGTCCGTTTATTCTTTGGCATAAGGTTTGGCCTGTTTGTCCAATATAGAGAGCTGAAGGACACTGTTGGCATTTGATGGCACACTGTTGGCATTTGATGGCACACTTCCTGGAAACTCATTGGTGAAGCGTGCTGAGAGTTGGCACGAGACCCCTATTGCCTCCCCAGAGCTACAATTCCCTGAGTAGAGAGATTGTTAAACCACTGTTCGAATTGTAGGCACCTGAGGGAAATAGGAGGCTCAGAGCTACTCTAGGCACAAACAACAGTGCCTAGGATCCTTTTGGAGGAAAGCCACAACTGTTAGAGTGGTATGATACTGCTTTAAATGTATAGAAACAGGGCACAATATTTTTGTAGCTTTTCTTCCAAAATATAAAATCCACAGACAATGCCGGTCAGCTGAAATGCATGTCCTTTAAACCTACAGTATTGCCAGGTCTGGGGCTCGTTTTTCTCTTTCTTTCTTTCTTTCTTTCTTTCTTTCTTTCTTTCTTTCTTTCTTTCTTTCCTTCCTTCCTTCCTTCCTTCCTTCCTTCCTTCCTTCCTTCCTTCCTTCTCCCCCCGACCCCCACCGCCGTGATTTTATGTTGTGATGTGTTACAAGTGCCCCTTGTTGCAATATTCCCCATTCCCAGAAATATCCCCAATATTTAAAGAGATGGTCCATTCCTTCCAATAATTAGTCAGATTTATTAAAGGCTTAACACTTGGAAGAACTGCATTCTTTCGTCAGGCTACTGGAAACAGCACCTTGGATCTTTACAATGCATTGTTTCCATTGTATTTCCCTCAAAAGCCAGTTAAGCAAGTCATACTATGTATAGTTTAAGCTCATTGCCAGAGCCCAAGAAAATATGGGGCTTTGTAAAAAATTTTTCTCTCTCTCTCTCTCTCTCTCTCACACACACACACACAGACACACAGACACACACGCTTCCAGTCATGTTACTCAGCTGGTATTGTACTCAAGTGGGATGGCAGCATAACAGCAGTAACATGAAAATATAACTAAACTCTAGCCCAAGTGATCATAGAACGTTGCATCACTTAGGAGAATGAGATGACCATTTGCTGCAATCTACTGCACAAGTTATGGACCTAGAGGCTTCACCATCTCCAGTGGAAAGCAGATCTGATCAACTCCCTAAGCGAGGGCTTGGGTACCTGTGCTTGTGCTCCAGGTCTTATTAGTTCCAACTCCCATGAGTTTCAGCCAGCACGGTCAATGATCAGGGATGTTGGTGAGGGTTGGCAGCCAAATCACAAATGCATGTTTTGCTAAAGCACAGGGCTGGCACACAAGGGTTCTTAAACTTCCTGGTAACTTTGACGTATTTTTTCTGCATACTACTTTGCTGTATATGCTGTCAGCACTGAAATGTAAGTAAACCTTTTTGTTTCTCGTACTAAAAAAAAAAGGGTGGTTCGTTCTCTGCAACAGGGGTGAAGAGGGGGAGATCAGCAGACCATAAATAAAAAGGAATAAAAAAGCACAACTGCCTAATTCCTAAGCTTTAAAGGTAAAGGTACCCCTGACCATTAGGTCCAGTTGTGGCCGACTCTGGGGTTGCGGCGCTCATCTCGCTTTATTGGCCGAGGGAGCCGGTGTACAGTTTCCGGGTCATGTGGCCAGCATGACTAAGCCACTGCTTCTGGCAAACCAGAGCAGTGCACAGAAACGCCATTTACCTTCCCGCCGGAGAAGTACAGTGGTGCCCCGCAAGACGAATGCCTCGCAAGACGAAAAACCCGCTAGACGAAAGGGTTTTCCGTTTTTCGAGGCACTTCACAAGACGAATTTCCCTATGGGCTTGCTTCGCAAGACGAAAACGTCTTGCGAAGCAAGCCCATAGGGAAATTCGTCTTGTGAAGTGCCTCGAAAAACGGAAAACCCTTTCGTCTAGCGAAAACGTCTTGCGAGTCTTGCAAGTTTTTTCCCTTTTTCCCCCTTTTTCTAAGCCGCTAATAGCGCTAATCGAGATGCTTCGCAAGACGAAAAAACCGCTAGACGAAGAGACTCGTGGAACGGATTATTTTCGTCTTGCGAGGCACCACTGTACCTATTTATCTACTTGCACTTTGACGTGCTTTTGAACTGCTAGGTGGGCAGGAGCAGGGACCGAGCAACTGGAGCTCACCTCGTCGCAGGGATTCGAACCACCAACCTTCTGATCGGCAAGCCCTAGGCTCTGTGGTTTAACCCACAGCACCACCCGTGTCCCGTTCCTAAGCTTTAGTAAACTGCAAAAACATTTAAATGTTTTACTCTGCTAAAAGACCTTAGTTACATGGGATAGGTGGTTAAAATTTAATCTTCAGATTTAATCCTCAGTCCCATCTCCCACATAGTCCAGTATCATCTGGATGGCCAGAGGTTCCCAAACGCAAGTGTGCTTCATGTGCGGTTTTCTACCAGCTCTATCTAGTACGCTGGCTGAGACCCTACCTCCCTGCTGTCTTGCCAGTGATACATGCACTGTTTATCTCCCACTTGGACTACTGCTATGTGCTCTACATGGAGCTACCTTTGAAGGTGACCTGGAAACTTCAATTAATCCAGAATGTGGCAGCTAGACTGGTGCCTGGGAGCAGCCGCCGAGACCATATAACACCAGTCCTGAAAGACCTACACTGGCTCCCAGTACATTTTCAAGCACAATTAAATTTGATGGTGCTGACCTTTAAAGGCCGAAAAGGCCTCAGCCCTGTATACCTGAAGGAGCATCTCCACTCCCATTGTTCAGCCCTGACACTGAGGTCCAGCATTGAGCGCCTTTTGGCATTTCCCACACTGTGAGAAGTAAAGCTACAGGGAACGAGGCAGAGGGCCTTCTTGGTAGTGGTGCCCACCCTGTGGAATGCCCTCCCATCAGATGTTAAGGAGATGAGTAATTATATAACATTTGGGAAACATCTAATGGCAGCCCTGCATAGGGAAGCTTTTTAAGGTTTTACAGTGTTTTTATATATGCTGGAAGTCACCTGGAGTGGCT
Source organism: Podarcis gaigeae (assembly GCF_964106915.1). Classification (NCBI taxonomy): domain Eukaryota; kingdom Metazoa; phylum Chordata; class Lepidosauria; order Squamata; family Lacertidae; genus Podarcis; species Podarcis gaigeae. The sequence goes on from NC_139684.1 coordinate 85,522,080, forward strand.
GGCGCAACCCAGCCAGATGGGCGGGGTATAATTAATAATAGAAAATTCATTATAAAACAATGTTTTGTGTTTTTGTACCGCTATTTCAAATGGCATGGGCAAAGGTAGCTGAATTTTCAAAACACACCTGGTGCCCCAAGTAACAGTTTAGGCTGAGCACAGGAATGCTGAACTCACAAAAAGTTGGATGAAGCCCAGCCAAATCTAGGTCTCAGAAAAGGATGTACCTTTTATAGTTAGCTTCAGGTGACACACAAGTTCTGAACCACTGATTTCTGCTCTGGACTAATGGAGAATTGCTTTTGCTTTGGCACAAGAGATAAGACCCGCCCTAGGAAACTCTGCCTGCCTCTATAAAGTGATTGCCATTGACAACATGAGGTAGGCCGGTACCTGGATGATGAAACCTCCAAATTAAGCTGAGGGTTAGGTATATTCTGCCCACGCTGTCGGGGGTGGGGGTGGGGTGGTACTTGCAGCATTCAGAGTGGGATTTGCAATTTTAAAAACAAGTTCGGATCGAAGACAAACTCTGATGCATGTTGACAAGTCTAATGAATTTTTAGGGACTGTGCAGGCGAAATACTAGTTAGTAAGGTTCATTGTACTGCATTAAAAGAAGCAGAATTATGGAAGCTAACACAAATTAGCACAACTCTGCTTTTACGGGCACTATGTCTCCCCCTCCCCCATCTTTTAAAAGTGCAGAATACACACCACACTCAAACCTGCAAAGCAGCACTGCTCAAAACAGGGTGAGAAGCTGCAGGTCAAGTTCACCCAAACTTAGCTGCTCCGGTTCCAAATCCATCACAGGAACAAAGTCTGAAGACTGAACACACATATGCACAGCCAGATTCAAGCGTGTAATTTGTGTTTTTTATAGACAGAATCACAGCCAGCGCTCAGAAATAGAAATCACAACTTAGAAGGGTTGACGGGAAGGTGGCAGAATTAGTCCTGGAACACTGATGGGAACAAACAGCGTGGAGAGCCCAGGCCTGAAAGCATGCACGTCACTTAAGAGAAGCAGCAGGAGCTTCAGCTAGAGAGGCTTATTGTTAGACAAAGGTTACTATAGTTTGGTTTTCCACCCATGCAGATTTTATTACTCATTTGCTGTGTGCAAGTTATTTTTCTATAATCAGAGTTATTTGCTGGTGGACATTGTAAAACATGCAGCAGCACTTAATTTCACCCTCCCCGCCCCCCCCCCCTTGAATAATAAAAAGTTCAACATGAGAATCCCTCATGAAGATATCCACCCTTTTGTCTCAACTACATGATAAAGTTAGGTGTTTTTTGTTTTTTTTGTTTTAAAGCCAACACAAGAGGAAATCCAGAGGTGGGAGGGAAGCTTTAGGACAATGTATACAGAACACAGAATACTTGGCAGAAGAATTGCTCCCTTCAAACTAAGCCTGAAGGAAAACCATGCAAGAGATGGTAGCTATAAAGACAGCCTGCACACACACACACACACACAGAGTTACTAGCATTAAATAGGTTTTTGGCTACCTGCAGCATGGCTCAGGAATTGTTTGCCTCTTGCTACGCAGGCAACAGGAGAACGAACACCCTATATCCCCTAGTGACCGGCAAATGGATATGCATTACGACCCCACACTCGTGTAATGTTGTATAGGTGACTGGCACCAACTTCTAAGGACAAGGGAAAGAGCAAGGGTAACTCTTTCCTACCTGAATTCAAGATGGTAAGCTGGGCTGCAAGAAATGCTTCTTGCAGCCTGGAAAAGAAGAGTCAGGATATACACCACGTAACATATCTAGAATTTCTAGTTCTCATATGTCTGCCAGGACTTGAAATGGGGGGTATGTGTGCCAGCTTCCACTTAAGACCCAGCTCAGGCAGCTTCATGTCAATCATTAGAATTAGAAAGCAATGCTACCCTTTTTGATAGGACAAGTATTTGATACAAGGGAAGGGGGGAAAGGGGCTGCCATCCAATCGCTGCCTGGGGGAGGGAGGATGGAACTGCTCTGGAAGATGTGGTTTGAGGTGCATAACAGGATGAGGCCACGAAGACGGGGGCATCTCCTCTGCTGTACAGAAGAGGCTCCTTTCCACCCCAGGGCTAGCTTCTAACAAGCTCTCTTCCGGGAGAGAGGAAGGAAGCTGGTGCCATCATCTGAACCCACTAGAGAGACTTTCAAGCGTTAAGCCATACAAATTATTTTAAAGCCGTCGGAAGAAGGTAAAATGCTGGCTCAGAAAGCAAGGCGCTCAGATTCTGGGGAGGGGCAGCGAGGCAACGGAAATGAGAACTTCATGTTACAGCCTTCATGTCTCTCTCCAGCTGGAGTCAGTCCACGGGCGACACACTCCCTGGTCCTGTTTTCTGCAGTACTAAGAGGCGGTGGCAAGGAGAGAGGTGATGAGAAAGGGAGCAGTAATAAACCATTTGCCATTCAAGTCCAGTTCCTTTGGGCCAAAACCCCTCTCCTCCCCCAGAGCCGATCCACGCAGAGTTCTGCAGATGAGGGGCAGAGAGTTGGGGGGGCAGTGGCTTAGCGTAGGTCCTCCTCTTCACCCTGTATGGTTTTCTTGATGCGCAGGAGCATGGTGGTGAGCCACTGGTCCAAGCGAGAGATGGAGTCATACTCCTTCACCTGATGGGGGGCAGGAAAGAACAGAGATGCGATAAATTGTGCCTGTATTAACCAACTGCCCTGGTGAGCTCCTGCCTATGAAACCACATTCACATATGGAGCCACTGGCAATATTCTATATAGCCTCTTTGCTGTCATTACTATTGTTATCTCAATTTTCTTACCCACACTTCACCGTTAGGGCCTGAGGCGGGTTAGTTTTAACAATTTTTTAACTTCCCGGTATTGTATTTCTTGTACGCTGCTTAGAGACAATTGTAGACCCTTCGGATCTTGAAATATGGGTCCCCTCAACAAAATTTAAAATTCGGCTTTGGAATTTGGAATTTATGTGATGTGATTTGATTTGATTGGCCGGTTAATAAAAATTATTTTAAAAAAAAGAGAGACAATTGTAGTTAGGCAGCATATACATTTTAAGTTGTTTTTAATTGTTTTTAATGCTGTAACCTGCCCTAGGAAATAATAATAGTTGTTGCTTAAATATAATTAAAAAATATATTTAACATACAATATTAAAATCAGCTTAAAACATTAGCCAACCAATGGGGGGGGTTGTCCTAAAAATATGTATCTCAGGCATCGGCGAAATCAAAGTAAAGAGGTGTTGTCTTCAGCATATGACAGAAATTATATAATGAAGGTACCAGGTGCACTTGGGGGGGGGGGGAGTTCACAACCTAGGCGATGCCACAAAGAATGTTCTTTCCAGGGCTTTTACTACCAAAACCTTTGAGGATGTTGGAACCACCAAGAGGGCCCTCCGTTGATCTTAAAACCCAAGAACCTGTAAAGGTTGAGGTGACCTTTCGGATATTTGGAGTCCGAGTCGTTAAAAATCAACCTGCCTTCCTGCCATGCTAGATCTGCCTGATCTGAATGCTTAAAAATGCCTTTCCCTGGATAAACAAACAAGTCTCTGAATCTAGGATTTTAGCTTGGAAAGTATACATGTGATTTTAAGTGTATGAAATACATGTCAGCAGCAGGAGCACTCACCCTCCTTTCCACAGATACTAATGCTATCACCACCCCAGAAGTGGCTGTTAGCATCTGCCGCCAGAGATACTATTTTCCCCACACCTCCTTTTCCGCCAGGCTGGCACTCAGGGGGACTAAATCTGGCCCAGAGGCATGTAACTGCTGATCCCCATGTATCACCTGGTGCACATCGCTGCCTGCCCCACTTTAGAGCTGGTTGCTCTAAATAAAAACCAATCTATTCTTGCCACCTGAGGTCTGAAGGCAGTGTGTCTCCCAGGCACACAGAGAAGGTAAAAAGCTGGCAGCTCAGGAGAATGTGAGCCAAACATACAGAAGAAACTAAAGCTTTCCCACCAGGCTAACCTGTTAGATTATAGCAGGGGTGGGGAACCGGTAGCCCTCCGGAGGCTGTTGAACTACAACTCCCATCGTACCTGGCCATGCTCGCTGGGGCTGATGGGAGTTGTAGTTCAACCTGACTGAGAGGCCAGGTGTTCCCCATCCTTAGGTTCTAGGTTAATGGACACTAGGAGTCACAACAACCCTCCATGTTCACACTTGAGGAAAACACAGCCTTACCGATTCGGTGTAGCTGTCAATGTTCTGTTCTTCATGAGCATCCAGCAATTTCTGTGAAGGAGACAGAATATTGGTGAACTTATGGATCAGTTCCCAATTACAACAAGATGGTGAATCAGTGTCCCATTGCGCCCTAACAATGAACAGAAGATGATTTTTTAAAAAGATGCTTTGGGCATGGATTCTTGACTGGCTGAATGTTATTCTGGTAAGAAGTGTGTATGTAATCATGCAACCTAGGACAGATCCTATTTTAAATGAGTGATGGGATGGGACAAAAAAGCCCGTTGCAAGATCTGAATGGCTTTGCATCTCCAGTCTTTTTGGTTTGTTTGATCTTCATGCTAAGGAGCACCTGTGTGCCTCCTTGACACCCCTCCCATCCCAACCACCAACCTTTCGTTCGTCCATCCTTGCTGACCACATAGAGAACCTGTCATTTCTCGCTCACTGGCATCTTATCCTTTGTACAAGAACACTGAAGAGCTCCACAAATTCAATCATAAAGTTTAAGTAATCCGAGGCTGGAGTTCCCAAACTGTGGTCCACAGACCGCCAGGGACCGCAAGCTCGAAGTACAGCAGGTGCAGCATATTATATATTCAAGTCTATTTTTAATTATAATTTCATTGCTTCTTTCAGTTCTCATATTGCATTTTATTATTTATCAGTATACATTATTTTATATTATATGGAATTCAAATTGGTATGCCATAAAATACACTAGAAGAAATAAAAGAGGCAATGAAAATACAATCTAAAATCATTTAGCATCTAGCACAATTGCTACAATAGGGTGAAAAATCATTAAGTGGTCTGGAAAGTTTTTCGGCATTTTTTGTTTGGGGGGGGGGGTATGGAAACCACTGAGCTAATCCACGGTTTCCTTGTGCAGTTTCAAGACTCACAAAACTTATTTTAACCGCCAAATGGATGCTTTCTGACAGTGACCAGGACAGCAGCTCCTACAGACATCTACATCAGCATTTGAAGGCTACATAAAAACTACTCACTTTAACCAGTTTGCACTCTCTGGAGTCTGAGAAAGCTGGGAACATTTCTTCATATTTCTGTATAGCCAACTGATTTTTTAAAAAGAAGATAAGATTAGAAATGCAAGAAGTTAGCTGTTGGTCATTCAAAGGCTTGTTAGTAGAGCTACTCAAATTTTAGAAACCAGCACACTACAGAAGACCCAGCTCCTTCCTCTAACAAGCTGCAAAGCCCCCTATGACAGCGCTATTACACAAAGACATTATCAACCCAGATCCTTGCTCCTATATGGCTTCAGTCCTTGACCCGTAAGTTAAACACTGGTGTTGCATGCTGTCAACATGCACAACTTCTGCCTCTCTCCTAGGAACAAGCTAAAAGAAGTCCTGTTTGTAGACCTTTGACTCAGGTTTGTGATGGAAGACAGCTAGAGAGCTATAGTTCCACCTGCCACTGTCCATATTCTGCCTTTCCCATTCTGGACACATCCAGAGGAAACCAGGCACATTAAATAAAGCAGGGGTTCCCAAACTGTGATTCCTAGACACCAGTAAACTACAGGCTTTACCAAGGTAGCCTGTGGCATGTCTGAATTTATGGTTGAAAACAGGAGCCAGCACATCCACTGCATTAAAAACATTGATTTGAAATTGTACTTTTATTGCTTCTTTTATTTCTTATATTGCATGTCATTGCATTACAGTTCAAATTCTATTGAATTCAAATAGCAATACGATGAAATATATGTACGAAATAAAAGCAGCAGTAAAAATGCAAGTAAAAATCTCACAGCATCTAAGCACAGCACATTATGATTGCTATAATAGTCAGAAAAATTTAATTAAGTGCCCCCACCAAGACCCTCATAAATTTTCAAGTGGGGGGAAAGTTTGGAAACAGCCTAGACAGGCACTTGGGGTGCTGGATCCTGGCAACACCAGACACAAAGCTTAGGAATCTCTCTAGGAAGACAAAAAAAGCCGTTGCCCAGACCTTGGCGTTGAGCATGTCAATGCAGAAGTGGCAGAGCGCTGCCTTGAAGAAGTACTCCTTGGCGCTGTACTTCAGCAGAGGGCTGTCCATGGCACTGGTGCCCACCTGGAGATGCCAAAGAAGAGCAATTCAAGCAAAGCTGCAAGTTTAACTTGGGGCCCCTGGAGACTCTGGCATTTGGTTCCCTGGACAGCAACAAGAGAGAGGGTCTTTTCTGTGGTGGCTCCCCATCTGTGGAAAGCTCTCCCCAGAAAGGCTTGCCTGGTGCCGCCACTACATGCCTTTAGGTGCCAGGCAAAAGCATTCCTCTTTACCTAGGCCTATGGTTATTAACTCATCTATGGGTGAATGGACTGTTATGATGGTTATTTCACCATTAGGACGTCTGCCATTATGTTTTTTATGATGTTCTATCATTGATGTTCTGCAATGTGTTTTTAATGTTGTACACCACCCTGGGATCTTGTGATAAAGGGTGGTACAGTGGTGCCCCGCAAGACGAACGCCTCGCAAGACGGAAAACCCGCTAGACGAAAGGGTTTTCCCTTTTGGAGGTGCTTTGCAAAACGAATTTCCCTATGGGCTTGCTTCGCAAGACGAAAATGTCTTGCGAGTTCCTGCGGTTTTTTTTCCTCTCCCCCCCCCCTTTTTCTAAGCCGCTAAGCTGCTTATCAGCTGATCCGCTAAGACGATAAGCCGCTAAAAGCCGCTAATAGCGCTAATCCGCTAATGGGCTTGCTTCGCAAGACGAAAAAACCGCTAGACGAAGAGAATCGCGGAACGGATTCTTTTCGTCTTGCAAGGCACCACTGTATATAAATTGAAATGATAATCATAATAAAAATACTCACAACTCCTACTGCTCCTATGCCCTACTGGCACCCTTCTCTAAGTAGGAACAAAGCAGCAATATGGCCCTTCTGACCACATAGGTTCTGTGTAGATACAGTATGTTCTTCCCTAACCACAAATGAATTGGAGGGGAGAATGAACAGGGGCAGGTTTCAAAAAGGGAGCCTTCCCTTCACATTCTTCTTCTTTTTTTTAATGGAAGCATGCTATAAATTAGTGGCTGGATTCCTTTTTTCTCAGTTGAGGAATTCTGAAGATGCCACAGAGTTTGAGTGAGAATTGCAGGTTTTCTTCAAGGTAAATTGCTTCATCTTATAGCTATGAAGTGGGGGTGTCCAAGTACAGAAAGGGGTGCAGGTAGGAGAAGAGGCAGGCTAAGACAATAGCCCTGCTTCCATTAGACAACCACTGTTAGCAAATGATCAACAGCGAAGTGTTCAAATAGTCCACACCTGGCAACACAAGATGCTAACTGTGCTGAACATGATCTCCAGGAGATGTTGTTTGTCTGATTGGCAAGAAAAAATGTTCTGGAGGTTGCAAATTTTTTGAGGGGGCAGCAGGAGGGAATAATAGTATATACAGAACAAGCAGTGATAAGTCTTTCAGCCAAGGTTAAGTCTCAGGAGAAGGTGGTATTTTGTAGTTGTAAAGTATGCTATTCACTAGAACCATTATTTATTTTTCCTAGTTCCTGGTTTTCCTCCAGGTATCAGTATCTTGGGAGGTTTAGCTTTCATTTATGAGAAAAACCAAGCTTCTAGCCCTCATGCCACAACATGCTTGGAAGGGTGAGCGATATCCCTGTAATCTCAATAATCAAGAGCTGAGTAAGCTTTCCAAAGTTTGGAAGGCTTCAGTACCTGCACATCTTACACATACCTGCCCTACAGGCAGCAAAACAATGTTTATTCAGTTGACGGTATGCAGAAAGTATGGACGCATCAATATTCAACTTTCCTTAGGTCAGAATTTGTATTGTCTAGATGTGCTATTTTAACTAAAACATGGGGTACACCGTCCAGGCAACGGTTTCCTTTTCCTATGTCTTTTATCTTAAGAATTTGATTTGTGCTGGGAGGGGGAGAGGAGACGAGTCATAAACATACCTGCTCGTAGATCTCAATAGCTTTCTGGTACTGCTCCAGCTGAGCTGCGTAGGTAGCCACTTTCAGCAAACACTTGTTCGCCGAGCTGCAGGAAGAGAGAAAAAAAGGAGTTGCAGGCACCTGGACAGGAGTAGCAACCCACCCATCTATCTGCCCTCCAGGCTGTATGACCCTAGTAAGGACCAGATGAGAACAACCAGACCAAAACACAGAGGTCTCCAGGGTCAAGGGTGGTGGTGTTTTTTAAAAATAAAAAGGTTCCTTCCGCAGGGGAGAAATCAAACCCTGGTCTTTTACCATGCTTCTATTGCTTGGCAAGGTGTACATTGAAGGACAACACATTTTTTGACTAAGGTGTTGACCTCTTAGTGCTAACATGATGGAGGGAGGTGGCTTAACCCTCCATCAGGTAATCGGTTCTGCTTGCAAATGACTCTCCTGCCTTCCGCCCCCTCAATACAAGAAAAATTGGGGGGACATTTACATAGATTAAGTGGTGGGCATGTTTATTTAGGCAACTTATACGTTGCCCTCCATCAAGAAACATCCTAGGCTGCTCTACATAGAATTAAATGCTAAATTAAAAACCCAAACCTAAAAACAGAAGCCGTTCCAAAGCACCTACCCAACACAACCCTAGGGCAGAGAAAGGTACAAGAATAACAGAGGTCTTCAATTACCTATTAGATTCTTCACCTTTGTAGTAATCTGCAGCTTGCTCATAATGAGCTATTGCCTTGAAAGGAAGAAAATACAAAGAAAAACTCAATAAGAAATTAGACTGGACACATGAATTTGGGTTCAGAACAAAGGTGCAAACAGCCAAATATTCCACCTCCAGTAGGCAGATAGATGCTCCACAGGGAGCTCACAAGCAGGACAGAACGGCAATTATCCATCCCATGTGTTAGGGGAGTTTGTTGAAATCTGGATGCTAGAAGCAGCAAAATCAAGGGACACTCTTCAAAATGTACCACGTTTCCTACGTCTACATTGCTCTGGGAAGGCAATACTAAGGGAGCAGAGCAAGGCATGCCAGAGCAAGACATACCTCTCTAGCAATTTGTTAGGGCAAGGGGAAGTCCCTTTCTCATCATACCTTTTCAATGTCTACCAGCTCCGTCTCATAGATCTCTGCTATCGTTATATGGTGCTTGGCTGCAATGGTGAAACGGCCCTAGAGGACAAAAAGACAGGTGTGAAAAATGAACTGCCATTTCAGGACGTCTGGGTACTTGAGCGCATCCCAATTTCAAGTGGTGAGTAGTCCTCAACCTTGTTGAAAATGGGCAATTCTCTTGAGACTCCAGACTTCCTGCACTCTTGCGCTACATTTGCAAAACACACATTCATAGCCTTTAGGTACATGTTGGGTACAGTGGTGCCTCGCAAGACGAAAAGAATCCGTTCCGCGAGTCTCTTCGTCTAGCGGTTTTTTCGTCTTGCGAAGCAAGCCCATTAGCGGATTAGCGCTATTAGCGGCTTAGCGGATAAGCAGCTTAGAAAAAGGGGGGGGGGGAGTCGGAAAAACTCGCAAGACATTTTCGTCTTGCAAAGCAAGCCCATAGGGAAATTCGTCTTGCGAAGCACCTCCAAAATGGAAAACCCTTTAGTCTAGCAGGTTTTTCGTCTTGCGAGGCATTCGTCTTGCGGGGCACCACTGTATATCAAAGCACACTCCCCACCTCACAAGTGTACAATTGTGGGGGATGAGCAGGTGTCATACACATAGAATTTGTGAAGGTTTATACACTAATTAACTTCTTTTAAGGATGTGTGTGCTAGAGATTACGCTTACTGGCTTCAATGCATTTCTTGGTTTTGTTCGGCAGAGCAATCTGCTTTGTACTCTAAGTACTGTCCATCCTAGGTTATTTTATCAGTTCAAGGACGTGCCTCCACCTCTTAGAACAATCCTACAAAAGACGTGCTACAAATCCCCCGTCAAACAGCACAAGCATCTGGTTCAGCCAGCCGATGCTAGCTCAAGATACCTTTCAACACAGGACTGCAAAAACCTCATCCAAGTTGCTAATATTTACTTGCACCATGGGAGGGCAATTCCCATACACAGAGAAAGTTTGCTGGAAATCATGCCCCCCCCCTTTGCAGTTTTAACATTGCCTCTTTAAATCAGACATACAAATATACATACACAAAACATTCCATTTTTTAAAACAAGCTTATTTTTGAATTGCACAATACGTATATCAAAGCAGGCTTACCATGTCTGTGTAGATCTCAATAGATCTGAGGAGACAGTTAATGGCCTCTGTAAAAACAGAAAGAGGTAGCAATTTTAAACATAGCAATCTAAGGAAATAAAACCATCTGGCAATGCTGCTCCTTTATCCTCCATGAAAGGGACAATGCTGAGTATATTTATAGCACACTTCCCACCCTGGGGATCAAAAGCCACTCAAGGAAAGCTGCTGATGCCCATAGATCTTATGGGAATTGAAAGACAGTAGCAAGAATTGATGGAGAATTGATGTGTGTTTATCATCACTGCTTGGAGTTCTGGTCTGTATTCTCCCTTCGGGTAGGAATGGATACAATTAGAATGTCACCACATCCTACTCAGAAGGAAGATACTACAACTGGTCAGTCTGCAAAACACATGCATAGCCAGTGTCCCAGGATTAGCAGGGTGGATTCCAGTGCTGACATTGTCCCCAACATCCCCCCAAAAAAGAATAAACTGTTTACTGCTTTTCCAGAAACATTACAAACCAACAGCAAAACATCAAAGTTATCGCAGATATGCTGCCCTTGTGTAGTCAGCTGAAGAACTTCAGTATCGAATATATTTAAACTAATATGTGTCCTGGTCACACACAGAATTGGATACAGTGAACTCCGACCATTTGCTAAATGGCAGCTTCTAATTTCATTGTTTTAAATTGGCAGTTGTTTCAAGCATAGCAACAAGCCACTCCAGAAAGCTCAGAAACAAGAAGAAAAGGATTTGGATGGAAATTTAAATGGTGAGCACAGGATTACTACAGAATTCCCTCCTGCCCCCTCAACACATTTTATTATGTTTGGTTTAACTTTGTGTTTGTATTTTGGACATTTATGTACACCACCCTAGCAGCCAGATCTGGATAAAAGCACCATTTTAATGTTTCCAAAATAAAATAAATGGGCAATCCAGTCTTTGGTGGCTGACAAATGAGAATGAGAACAAATAATAAAAAAGCACAATCAGGCATAAAAGGAGTATTAAAAAGAAGCAAAGAATTTACGTTAGAAATAGAACAAAGTAAGAGTCCTGGGAAAAGGAAATGTGTTTATTCAGTGTTAATATTTATTGAGTGTTAAAATGACATCAAAGTAGTTGCCAGGAGTGTCTGGGGAGTGTGTGTCAGGGTGCCAAACTTGAAAAAGTATTTTTCAGTCAACTGTCACACCTTATTGCGTGGGGCCACCCTTGTAGGCCCTCAGAAGACATTAAGGTCCAAAGCAAGAGTGTGTGCAGACAGGCAATCCCCCGGGATGGATTTAAATGGTCAAAACCTGCCCTTGTAAGCAGAATCAGGCTGGTGAAGCCAAGAGGTGCAAATCAGCTCAAGTTAATATGGCAAATTTTGGAAGAGTGGGTGAGGACTACGTTGTGTGTACAGAGCTCTCATCTAGACTGCATGTTATACCAGGATCACATGCAATGCCTCTCCTTTTGCCACTTCTCCCCTGAGAAATCAACTGTTCACGGAAAGCAGAAGATCCAAAGCAAGAGGATGTAGGTGCCAAGGTGGGATCCCTTTTCATCATATTAACCACCCCACAGACCTGGTGCATCAGCTTAGGCATGCCATGCCCCCAGGCTGCTCCGCCTCCGTCAGGCGCAATGACAAGGACAAGGGTGGCTCTTTAGCTCTGCTACTGCAGCCGATAATCAGAATGCAAATCTCCAAAAGATTAAGCAAATCCCTGGGGAGGATTAAATTTGTTTTCTCCTCAGGTTACTTTATCATCTTTTATCCTGAAATTGCTGCCTGAGTCTAGGCAGCTGCAGAAGAGGGCTCTCCCCTCCTCATTTGTCTGTCTTTTCTGCTAATTGTCGCCAGCAGACATGCACATGAAATCCCAGAAGGGGGATCCTCTTCCCAAACAGGCCTTTGGCCTCAAGACTACAATGGAGCAAAGGGGCCATATAACCCAGTTGCTGCGCAGAAAAATAAAAAATTAGCGAGAAGAACATGAAAACGCCCCTCCTCATAACTGCTGCTTTCGAAGGAGGATTTTAAAAGAGACATCTGGACTTGATTCTAACTTGAAGTCATATACTAATGACACACACACAGGTGGGTGAATTTGAGAAACAGGCACTCTATGCAAGGCTCACAGGCACCTTTTTCACAAAAGGGTTGTGCATATATGCAGGTGAAGGGAGACAAAAGATCTCCTGCAAAGGTGGAAGCTGAACATTTAAGGCAGAATGCTCTCATGGACTGATACGGCATGTTTAGTATCTGTGAGGCTTGCACAAGCCTGGCCAGGGGGAAGCCTGTCAACGTGAAGCTCTTATGCAATGCTGCAGGCAACTGAGGATTCAAGCTAAAGCAGGACATCTCAGTGTATAATGCAAGGAAGCCAGCTGGCACATTAGCTTTTGCCCTTCAGCAACCTACGTGACTTGCAGCTTTAGAGAGAATGTACATATTAGCATTTGGCGGTTAAGCACCACAAGTCCAGAAGTCCAATACAATGGCTGCGTTCAGATGATTGTAGCTTGGCTTAATGAAGAGACATGAAAAGAGACAAATAAAACAATTCTAACGCCTTCCTTGAAATGTTGTGGCTCTAATTGGCCGCAGTTTCCCATTTCATTTGAACTGGTAAACTATGGTTATGAGATTCAGAACAAACCAACTCCAAACCTTCACTGAGGTTCTCTACAAAGGAGAAGAGGGCTGCATGGGTGGGCAAGAGACTTGTGTGTATCTCAGCTTATTAAACTGATATATTAACATCTGAATGCAGCAGCTGTCTTCCCTTCTCATCAACCAGAGATATGTGCACATAAATATGAATAAGTATATGGATACACAGACTGTGCAATGCACCCAGTTCCACCCAAGGCTTGGTGTACTCTGCATGATAGTGACCCAAATTCTGCAATTTAAACACATTTCGCAATCACGCAAACACAGTGCTTTCTGAATCAAATACACAAGTGTGTAGAATATTTCGGAAGGCATGAATAGGCCTTGTCTCACAGACTACCCTCCCAGCTCCAGCCTGAGGAGCAAATCCCACTAGTTTTGAGGCTGTATAACTTGCCTAATCCACTTTTTTCTTACCTTGAGGATCAGCTTTCTTGAAGGCATTGCCAGCATCCACAAAGCTCATGGCCGCATCATGCTTGTTCTGCAGCTGGAGATGCAACTGAGCAGCCTGGCAGAAAGCATTCCCTGCAGCTAGATGGAGAGAGAAAGGGCCTGTGAGTATGCAAGGCCTGGAATTTGTCCATGCACATAACATCAAAATTCTAAAACCAGAACTGTGAAGATGCGGAAGAGGGCTCAAGTTAAAAGCAAGAGAGAGATGGCAGAAGGGGTCAAGGCTTACTCCTGCAACCCTTGTGTTGCCAAATGTCCATACAGGTAAAACAAAGAGGACTTGACACGTACCTACAGAGCCCTAATTTAATCTTACAGCACCCATTCAACCACCACCTTATCAAATGGTGATGGTCTCGTGTCAAAACCAGGAAAAGAGGCACAGGTAATTTGCCTCTTACCTTACATAGGCAGTCCAACCCATCAGCTCAAGACCAGTGGCCTATACTGACTGGCTGCTGCTGCTGCTCTCTAGTGCTTCAGAGTGAAGTCTTTTCCAATCCTACCTGGAGATGTCAAAGATTGAACCTAGGATGCTTAAAATGCCAAACATGTCCTTTACCACTGAGCTATGGCCCTCTCTACTAAGAGAGAATGCCATAAATCTTAGTCTAGGGTTTCACAAGAAACTGGGCCAAGACAGCAGGCTCTTCCCCCACACTTGCTGGGGGATATTACAGTGGTACCTCGGGTTAAGAACTTAATTCGTTCTGGAGGTCCGTTCTTAACCTGAAACTGTTCTTAACCTGAGGTACCACTTTAGCCAATGGGGCCTCCTGCTGCCGCCATGCTGCCACCACACAAATTCTGTTCTCAGCCTGAAGCAAAGTTCTTAACCTGAGGTACTATTTCTAGGTTAGCGGAGTCTGTAACCTGAAGTGTCTGTAACCCACGGTAACACTGTATAGGTATATTATATTACAGGTCCATATTATTTTGAAGACCATATGTTTCCTGCTTTTTAACCCAGGGACTATGCTTTTCTATTACAATGAGAGAGAGAGAGAGTTCATAAGCAAATGAGCAGTTGTGGTATGCAGTTCTGAGGAATGCAAGGCAAGGTTAACAAAAGCAAAGGGTGAGAGATAATGTTACGTACCACTCCAGTTCTTGGCCATTTTAAACATATTGGCCGCTCTTGCATAGATATCACATGCTTCCTCGACCCTGGAGGAGCCACCCCTAGAGAGGAAAGAAAAGATACGACTGAATCAGCTTGCTGCACTGGCAAACAGAACCATCTGCTTGGAAAGGAACATGCTCTTGGGGGGTGGGGGGGGAATGCCTTACCCACATTAAGAATGCTACACAGCTTTAGACTGTGTCTGCACCCACGGATATAAGGACACGGAACAAGAGATATTGAGAGATGCATAATTCACTTCTCGCTTTTTTATGATTTCTATCATAGAGAAGCACCGTAAGGAAGACAATTCAAAGAAATAAAAACTAGTGACTTCCCAGTACTACACGGGAATATTAATAACAGACCAGGTAAACACCTTGTGTGCTAAAGAACCTATCTAAACAAGAAGGTCTTCACTGAGCACCTGAATGCCCCTAATACAAGGTTCCTCCGTCTTATGTGCTGTATCGTGATGATTAAGGGAAGAAAGAAACCACACTCTTAAAGCCCATTTGAGCCCTACAATTTACACTGCACTTTCTTCTGATCCTAGGAATAGATGCTCTGTGAGGTATATTCCACAAAGAGGTAAACAAAAACAAAAAAAAAATCTGTATGTACGAATGCCAGCTTTGCCCTAAATCCCCTATGTTCTTCCAAACAAGATTCCCTGCCCACCACGACACCACATTCTTCTATGTGGTCTTCACTGAATGCCAAGGATTTGGTTCTTCTGAAAATTTACTGCAGATGGCAAGTAGCTAAACCTTGCCAGAAGTTTCAGCTTTGGCAAAATGAGTCCTGTGGTTAGAAAGAGAATCATCATTAGGCCAAGTTTTCTTCTGCTATGAAAAGAGAAGAGGCCCAGAGTAAAGGGCAAGAGAGCACAGAAGAACAACGCAATACACATCTTAACAGATGTTCCAAACACACATAACAGTTAAACCGTCAAGACACCTACAAAACAATGTACAGAATCTGGTCTGGGTGATTTTCACACTATTGGGACTGGAAAAGCAGGCTTTGCGTACAGCCTCCAAGCAAAGACAAGATGTCAATTATGGTTTAGTTCACTGGGACTGTGAGGTAGATTCCTAGTCTGGGAGGCATCTGGCCATTGCACAACAAACAGTGGAACAGTACAGTCCTCTGGACATCTCTCCTAGAAGTCCAGCAGTCACCAGAGTTACAGGATCCCACCCAGGAAAACTTGGGTTCAAAAACCAGAAAGCTTATTCGTACTAAGACACTGGTAACAATGAGACTGGATCACTATGATGCACTCTATGTGGGGCTGATCTTCATCCAAAAGCTCCAGTGGCTAGATTTTTGTGCTTGTAAGCTGTTTTAAAGTGTTTTTAATGTTGTTACCAACCCTGGGACCTTAGAGTGAAGGGCAGGTGTCTAATCACAATCGTAACTGGGGCAGATGGCATGTGATACCTCTGCTAAAACATCTGTACTAGCTGCACGTATGCTACTTGCCCAGGTTCATGGTTATTGTATTAACATACAAAGCCCTGAACAACCTGGGTCCAGAGTACCTTAAGGACCACCTGCGCCCTTATATTCCAGCTTAAACACCAAGATCATTTGGAAAAACAGTGTTAGTTGTCCCCTCCCTTCTAGTTCAGAAGCCCATCTGTGCTCCAATGTGAAGTTGAGCATTTAATGTCACTGGTTGCACGCTGTGTAATACATACTCATCCAGCAGAGGTTCAGCAGGCATCCTTGCAGCTAATTTTCAGGCAACTCTTCAAGGTTTTCATGACAGGAAGCCTATCTTTTTCTACATGACAGCCATTTTTTATGATTCCGTATTTTTATGGTGTTTTATGTTTTATTGAACTTGCATTATTGTGTTGTACACCTCCTTGATATTTTATACGAGGAGGTATTCTATAGTTTCATAAATAAAAATATTTTGGGTTCCTAGTGCCAAGCTCATTTCCTCAGTCTTGTGCAGCATAGTGTTTTATTAAGTGCCTAGCAATTTAATTTCCTAGATGAGGGGTCTCAGTTTCAAGCCAGGTATTACTTGCAGTCAATATCATTCCTCTCTCTCCAAAGTCTTGTGGATCACCCAAACAGGATCGTCCCAGCATAAAGTGAGATGAGACACTTCTGTTTGTCCTTTCCAAAGCTCAGTACAAACTCCACTACAAAGGAAAACGACCCCTTGTGTTTTTCCAAGTCATCTTTAACACTTGGAAGAATTTAAGGGAGGGGATTTGTGTGTCAGGTACTGGAGGAGGATAATCATCACTGGCAACCCAGTTTATAAAAATCCATCCTAAATGTGCACACTCTCTTTCACACACACAAAATATACAAAGAGTGAACACTACAGTATTGAAAGGAATTTTTAAAAAGCATCACCGGTCAACACTTTAATCCACAGAATACCCTGGCTGAAATCTCCTCTGCTCAAAAGCATTTAATGAGGTATGTATTCTTAAATCCTTTAAAAGCCAACACAGACATTCTCATATATTTGACCTCAATCTCAGCCTCTGGGGGAAAGCACACCCATAACTCGAGATCCATATTACAACAGGGTTCCATACATTTCACAAACCTCAAGCAGTTTAGCAATCATAGCCCTCAAACCAGGAACTGAAGGTTTGTCAAGACACTGACTAATATCTCACTCTTCTCTGAGCACTGCAATTCCCAGAACTTGAAAGACATATAAATGGCATCTATGACACTTGCAGATTGACCAAGGCATGTTCTTTCAAAAGCAAAGCCCTTCTGAGTTCAATGAAATTTACTTCTAGTCGCTGAGCCCTAATCTGACCTAAGAATCTATTCCATAACAGTGACAGTATTGATCCCCCAACACAAGCACACAAATACTTTTCACTTATGAATGTTAAATATTCATCAATAAGCTTGGCACCTTTGTGGCTTGCAAAGGAAGAATTCCAGGTGCAGAAACAAATGGCCTTTTCATTTTTAGCACCCTGTTTTGTCATCTCCCCTCTGTCTTCCCACTTCATCTCGCCAGCCTTCCTAGAAGTGAGTGTTTTCCTCCCACGCCACAGAAAATCATCAGTCCCTGATACACCAAGCTCTTTTTTTTCATACTCTCTGAGAATTCATTATCTACTTCAGCTCCTTGCATCTCAAGGCCCAGATGTGTATTATGTGCAAGAGGAAGCTGGCCTTGAGTCACCAGCTCCGTCATGTGCCTTCCCTTGCCTGCCCCTGACTAGGCAGCGGTGGCGATGGCTGCTTCAATAACAGACATTGCCAGCAGGGAAAAAACAGATGCAAAGCCGGAAGAACTGCAAGCGCAGACCAGTTCTCCTCCTTCTTAGCCCACAGGTTATAATGCAACAGCCACCAGCTACGTCAGCCTCCATCAAAGCATTATTTTCAAGAGGGAAGGAGCAAAAACATTTCCCACAAACACCATTATTGTTACCACAAATAACTGAAGGGCAACTAATTCTTCCATTACACACATCCATATCAAAGCAAAATGCAATCTTATTTGCCAGCTAGAAAATACAGAAGGTGCTACCAGACATTTAAGTAAACTTCCCATTTCTAAGAAAAAGCTGCATCTCTTGCTGCTGTACCTTTCCACTTCAAATAATCATTTAATTCATATTATGCAATAAGGAAGCAGAAGGGTCCTCTTGAATTTGACAGTTAAAGAAAACAGAGCCTTTTCTCTGAAGGAAGGCATATTCTATCAGGGACATGATACAGTCTGTTTTAAAGTGATGCTGGTTTTGCTATGTTTTTAAGTATTACCAAATATTACTGACCTTTTAATCTTAATTGGAATGTTGTTTTAATAATGTTTTAGTTAATTGCAATATATCAGTATTTTAAATAAACAAATAAAACAAAGCAAGGATTTAATTCACAAAATTCAGAACTGAAAGGCTTAGCAAAGTTTTTATTTTAGGCAAATACAAGATTCCTCAAGATAGGTCTGTGCATCAGAAGCCAGCCTGTTTGACTCTTACTGCCTTATCATTTATGGGCCTCACCACTCCTGAGGCTTCATTCAGCCCAGGGACACCCAATCCCTCTTGTGAAATTCTGATGTCCTTCAGCTTTTTGGAGCATACAAGTTTGGAGGGAGGAGGTGGTTATTAGCAGTTTCTACCATTTCACTCCAATAAATAATGGGCTGCAGATAGTGACGGACATATAAAAAAGGGCAGATTTTGTATCCTGTTGTGCCCCTAACTGCTAGCCTGCTGCCACGTATAGCTTATCCAAGATCTCCCTTTACCGCCATTCCCCCTTTTTCTCAAGGCTTGACACTGTTATTAAAATTGTAGGTGTGTGACTAATGGGTATGCCTAACCCAGACAGTGCTACTAGTCTGTGGGTGGTGGAAGACATCCATCACGTCACACGCTTCAGTCTCCCCAGTCAGCCTGGAACCAAGTCCCAGGCTTTAAAACTATTTTTTAGTTCATGCCGGTCTCAACAACTATTTTCAGCCAACTGCAGTGTTCCAAGTTAGGCAGACAGCCATGCTCCATTCTTGTTCATAATCATCTCCTCCCTCTTCCTATGGAGAGAAGAGAAGGTCCAACTTTATGCAAACCATGCCTGACAACATTTTTGCTTCCACCTCCTAAAGCCTTTTACCTTTTCAAACAGCACTGTCTCCGAAATGCTACCAGCAAAGTAGGTGTAGGCTGCTCTTATTGCAGGCTCATTCAGAAGGGTCTCCATTTTGTTAAATAAGCACTGGTGTGTGCAAGAATATAATCTCAGCTACTTAGGAGTACTAGCACACATTCAGAAAAAGCACAGATAGAATCAGGGCGATTAGTTTCAGGGAAACTAACAAAGCTTGCCAGGATGACAAAAGCTCTGACTGACTTGCCAGTCACTATTCATTACCTGTACAGATCCTTAATCCCTGCACAACACTGCATTAGTCTTGCACAACCCCTCCTCTTAAGCATAAGGCAGCTTGCTGTCTTCTGAGGAAAATACTTGCGCCTTAACCACTCTTCTGTCTTGCAGCCTGGAAAACTACAACAGTTAACAGAAACTAAGCCAAAGCACAGGGGCTCAGGGGCTTCAATAAACTCATCTGCCTCCTGCCAAGGTAGCAGCTCCCACCAGCAGTGTTATCCCAAATCCCAGTTACCTCACCTGGGCTCAGCAAAAGAAGCTGTGAAGGCGAAAATTAGGAGAAATAAGAAAGGCTTGGACCTGTTATTCCATATTCAAACTCACAGCAGTGGGGAGCGGGGGAAGCAGAAGAGAAACTGAAAGTATTATGACTTTTATTTTTATGGTGCAGCAGCATTTAGGCTACATTGCATCACACATTAGACTATGGTTTTGGCAGTTTCTTCTAAGTTTCTATGCATGTTATGCATACGAGCATCTTCTGTCATCAGCCAGGTCTCTAGTTACCAAAGTATTGGGGGGAAACAACCACCATCCTAATGTAATTAAAAGTGGGAAATATACAGGATTAATGTCTTCTGCACAGAAAGGAAGCAAGGCCCACCTGATGAAAATCAGGTGAATGGGGGTGCCTTAATTCAGGTGCTTTGTAATGGGTGCTTTGTTTTACATTGTCTATTTTATTGTTCTTTTGTGGTCTGTACTCATCTCCTAAGGGAGGAAGGACAGAATATCAATGACTTCAAATATAAAAGTTTACAACAGTTTCAAATTCATAAGCAACACATGTACAGCACTGACAGGAACCCTGCAACGCATACACTGGTCTGGATCTTAAAACTATTCCACATGACTGAGCAGGCTTCCACAGATACAGTCAGTGGAGTTTGTCACAGCCTTAATTCAGAGGGCTTTAACTCACAAGACCGTCACTTTTTGACTACTATTAGAATTTGGCCTGTCCCACCCAACCCGCTCCCAAATAAAGCTGGACCTACAGCCTCTTCCATCACCACAATAACCTTCACTCAAGTAACAAACTCCAGAGTATTCCCACAGTTTCAACAGCATTCACTTAAGCTCACTGCAATGAAGTTACCCCTCCATAATATTAGAAAATCACCTCCCATCAACTCAGCCAGTTCCTATTGCCCCCACTTCACCCAACAGCTCCTTCCTTAAAGCTCCCATGACATTGCCCTGAAACAGCTACTGGACCTAGTCCACTTGCAATGCATCTCAACCAATCCTCAACACATTACTCCAATTAGCAGGATCTCCTGTCACCAGACTGTCCTGCAATAGCCTATTTTCTTCTCCCTTCTCTTCACCAACTTTCTGATCTCTTCACCCACTTTCTGATCTTCCAACTCACAGATGTCAGCAGTCCTTCCCCTATGAATTACTAGCACCTTCTCCCAATTTAATCTGCTTCCCAGAACATTCCCTGACCATTTCAACTTGAAGCCATTCAGTTTATCTCACCCAATCCCTCTCTTTAAATATGCCCCTCCCACCAGCTAAGTTTCTATATTTCCAGCTACTTCCATCCTCATTCTAGTCTCCTTTAGCCAATGTTATTTTTCTGTAAATAAAGCTATAGACAGTTTCAGAACTCCTCAGATTTTCTGCTGAATGTTGGCTCACCTCTTCCCCTGGATATATAACCCTGAACAATGGCTTGTGAGGAACCACAGATCTGTGTGGTTTAAGGTTTATCTTTTTGAGTCAGAACTCCAGCAGTGATCTGCTTCCGGACCAGCCACACAGCTAACATCCACTGCTAACATCCATCCTAACCTATCTTCCAATATAAACTTTCCCAACTCACTATTATCCATACTTAGTGCCACTCTCCCAGATTCCTATTTGTTTATAGAGACTCCACCATGGAGCTCTTATTTCCTTCTCACCTTCAACAAAGTGTCCCCCTCATTACCAGTGGGAGCTAGTCCATTCTGGGCAAATGACAACCTAAGCAAACCTGCTCCCACCTGGCTGACTTCTTACTTTGAGATAGTTAGGGGATGGCACTGCCTGCCGCTGGCTGCAATTACTGTTGATTCTCCTTTCTTCTGCCCTACCAATCTCAATGGACAGCAGCCACTAGTATATTATCTCCTGCTCACACACACTGGCAATTCATCACTCCCACCAAAGAGCTAGGATAGCTCAGTCAGTAGAACATGTGGGTTCGAGCCCCAAGTTGGGGAAATAACAAAAATATTATTATTTATATGCCGCCCATCTGACTGGGTTGCCCCAGCCACTTGGGGCAGCTTCCAGCAAAATATAAAAACATAATAAAACATCAGACGTTAAAAACTCCCTTATATAGCTCTACCTTTAGAAGTCTTCTAAGGGCTAGATGACCCTTGGTGTCCCTCCCAACTTTACGATTCTATGATTTGTCGAGCCCGTCACTCATTCCCTCCCACTGTCTTTACATTTCATTGCCACTTTCCCACAGTGACACCCCTCACAATATATCCCCACACAACCATGCGTGCACTTCCTGCATTTCCACATGACCCAATGCCCCAGAGTCTCATTACTAGAGGTGGCTGGTTTTAGGGAGAGCAAAACACTGTCCCACCAACCATGCCCAGCTGGTGCTCGCCCACTTTGCGAACTGACCCCTTGCGACTAAGTGAAGATGCCCATCTGGAGGTGCATGCCTGGGGATGTTTGGATCTTTACTGCTTTCGAACAGTAGCAACACAACCTGTAGAATTTTATCTGCACGATCAAAATGAATATCAAGAACCAAAAAGCCGTACTGAAAAATGTGACTTTCGAGCCATCTGGCCCAAAAATGGCAGTTAGGCATTCTGTTTTGGTGACAGTAACCCTAGTTTAAGGAGCCATTTGGTGCCTTGCTTATCTGGGTTTTTAACACTGCTCCGAATCAGCCCCACCCGGCTGCCTTCTTTCTTACAGTACATGGTGGCGGTTCTGCCTGCCATTGGCTCTGGCTCCACCTTCTGTTGGTCCTCCAGCCTTCCGCCCTACTAGTCCCAAAGGGCACCAGCCGCCAGAGTTGTATTGCCTCAACTCCAATCCCCATAAACACAAGCACGTACACACCAGAGATTTATCAACCCCACCAGAAATCCATTAACCCACCAAGGGAAGTTTTTTTAGTGTGCGACGTTGTACTGTGCTATTGCTACTTTTTGTTGGGAAACCTCCTAGAGTGGCTGGGACCAACCCAGTCAGATAAACAGGGCTGCCATATTTTGAGGGGGGGGGGAGGATGTTCTGACTGCTCTCACTTTAAATACCCCCCCTACTATATGTAGGCTATAGAAGCTGCAATAGGGAGGGCACAGGAGAAGAGAAGGGGGAAAGCAAGTCTTCGGCCACCACTTATGCCTATATCCAGAAACTCCATAAAACATATTTTGTTGCACTGTGCAAAATATGAGCTAGTACCTTTCCCGGGAAAATCAGAGGCTCACTATGTCAGGTTCCTATTGGAAGACCGGACAAACGCTAGAACATTAGCAGTGGCCAAGTTTTTATCGGTGGTTGCAAGAATAAATGATCCCTATATTTTGAACAAAATGCTTGTTTAACCTGGAGGCAGGCTGTATGAATTGTGTATTGCTTTGTAACGATTTGTAATAAAGACTGATGATGATATCCAGAAAGTAGAGCCAAAGACATATTGGCCAGTTTTTTAAAAAAAAAATCCGACCACGAGATAAATTTTACCCCTGAAAAAAAGAAGATGTGTCCTGGGAAAAGAGAACAGATGTCATCCCTTGTTAATTATTACAATTACAGTGGTACCCCAGGTTAATTCGTTCCGGAGGTCCGTTCTTAACCTGAAGCTGTTCTCAACCTGAAGCACCACTTTAGCTAATGGGGCCTCCTGCTGCCGCCGGAGCACGATTTCTGTTCTCATCCTGAAGCAAAGTTCTTAACCCGAGGCACTATTTCTGGGTTAGTGGAGTCTGTAACTTGAAGCGTATGTAACCCAAGGTACCACTGTATTATTATGACCCCGCCGCTCGCTCGCTCCCTCCCCCCCCGACACCCTTCAGAAATGACACCCCCCGCCCAACCGCGCGCGCGCGCGCGCACTCCCCGCATTCCCACATGACCCAACGCCCCGCAGTTTCTCTTCCCCCGCCCCCACACCGGGCCCGCCTCGTCCTGCTCGAGGGCCTCACCCGAACAGCCCCGAGAAGAAGCCTTGGGAGCCGCGCACTTTCTTGTCCGCTTCGGCCAGCAGCTGCAGCGCCTCCTTCTCTTTGCCGCTCGTATCCATCGCCATGGCCGCCTGAGGGAAGGAGACGGAGACGACGACGACAGCGGAGATAGGAGTGACTCGCCTCCCGCCGACTTCTCCTCAGACTGACGGGGAGACCAGACGCCGCCGAGGAGGAGGAGGAGCTGGCGCGAGGAGAGCGTGCGCGCCTACGTCACCGCGCACGCCCCAACCGCCGGCGTCGCCCCGCCTCTCTTCCTCTGCCGCCACGTGACCCGGTGAGCTAATGTTGTTGTTGTTGTTGGAAGCCGAGGCTACGCCTGCAAACGCTCCGGCGCACGCACGCGCGTTGCGCCTGCGCACGTCGCAGCCGCTGGCTCGCACCACCGCGCACTCTCTCCCCCCCCCCGTTTGCTCACGTGGCCCAGGCTGTGCTGACTCACTCGGAGTCATGTGACGACAGCAGCCGCAAGGTTGCTCGTCGCGTTACAAGCGATTAGAACGGAGGTGGTAGAGTCCACTGAGTGGAGAGGAGGGGGGGGTGTTGAGGTTGGCTCGGCTGTACCACTTCAGAGGAAAGGGGGGGTATAGGTTTATTTACGGGTTTGGGTTTTTTAAAAAACGACTCCTTTTTTAAAAAGAGAATTCTTAGTGAAATAGAAAACTAGCGGAGCGGGCCTTTGTATATATAAAATGCTGTTTGTTTTGGTTTTGCAAACAGCCTAAATAATTATGCATTTAATGCTACTACTTCTGCTAATAATAATAGAAGCTGTCCCGAATATTTAAAATATTTTGCATAAGGAATCTATAAATTACTACCAAGAAAAGCTCGGACCTGATACTGGAAAAATCCCCACCCTCAGAACTGATATAAAAAGATTTATTCTGTGTTTGAGACCTTAGAATTCTTAAAGCAGTATGCGGAAAGGATATTAAAATCCTGATTTGTCACGGGAAAGATAACGGATGCATTTAATTTACAGTAACTATTTCGAAGTTTGCACGACACATATAAATTAACATATGCATATTTTTTTCCTTTTTTGATTATGCTTTTCCTCCCCACCCTCTTTATTTAGTCATGAAATAAGAGAATTTTGTTCCCTGCTGCTGTGACCCATGGAGCCCAGAGCCCTGAGGAGAGAGAAAACCTTCCATCTTACATGTAGATGGGAATATTTTAAATGCTTAGATACTGAATTCAGCAGGCCTTGTTCAGGATTGCACTGTTAATGCTTCAACAAGCCTCCTTTGGAAATGAGCTCAGAATGTTGGGTTGCATTTGGAGCCTAACCATGTACCCTTTAATTCACACAGACTGCCACTCTTGCCCTAGAACAGCCAGCACCTTGTTAGCGCCATGACTGCATGAAAAGCCAGTGTCTAGGCAGGATATCATTTGTGACCAGGGAATCTGGAGAAAAAACTGAAAAGATTAACAGCTGCTCTGCATGCCCACACAACAGTATGTTGCAGACATGGGAGGGGATGAAAAAAACGATGTCATGGGCAGAGGATAAAACGCACAATTGCTGCATATTCTCCATTTCGTCTCGCCTTCTCCCAACAGTCAGCATTCCATCACAACAGGGCATTGCTATTCATTTTTATTTATTGGTAATTTGTACTAATGTAACGTTTTTATATGTACGGTAACTCTGTGTTTCTGTGACATTTTGATTGCCTGTTCTTGCTTCAGTTTGTTGCACACCGCTTAAAGATACTTTTAATACTCTAAGAGGTATAGAAGTTAAATAATCAATTCTCACTGCGCTGGTTTTACCTTCACCTTTGTGAATTTATTTCTTTATTTTATACCCTTCCTTTCTCCCAGTGCAGAATCCAAGGCAGCTCGCAACTTGGAATGAAAAACGTGTGTTACACAGAACCACTGATATTTACAAACTTTTACAGTAGTACCTCTGGTTACGGACTTAATTCGTTCCGGAGGTCTGTTCTTAACCTGAAGCACCACTTTAGCTAATGGGGCCTCCCGCTGCCGCCGCATGATTTCTGTTCTCATCCTGAAGCAAAGTTCTTAACCCGAGGTACTATTTCTGGGTTAGTGGAGTCTGTAACCTGAAGCGTATGTAACCCGAGGCACCACTGTATGCATCTCTGTAATTTGTTTATTTATATATTCACATACTGAACATGTTCCACGTATAGTTCCCTTATTGTCTGTATTGTTATGTGTTTGTACATATGTTTATGATAATCAACATAATTAAAATAATGATAACAATACTGTGGGGGGTATTAATGTTTTTTGTTTGTTACTATGGTATGTATTTTTGTGTTTACAGTGTAAAACCACCCCGAGATCCTTGGATGAAGGGATGGTGTAGAAATTTAATAAAGAATAATAAATCAAAAAACATTGGCTTTTTTAAAAAGAAAGAGAGAAACCCAATAAAAATTAAGCATCTAATTAAGCACCTAATACGGCCCAAGGCAGGGAGGTGAGGCAAGGCTGGTGAGATGGCATATCCTTGATGGTTCCAGTATTCCAGCCCCATCCGTTGGCCAGAAAAGGAGCAGCTATATA
Organism: Podarcis gaigeae; assembly: GCF_964106915.1. Classification (NCBI taxonomy): domain Eukaryota; kingdom Metazoa; phylum Chordata; class Lepidosauria; order Squamata; family Lacertidae; genus Podarcis; species Podarcis gaigeae. The sequence continues at coordinate 85,548,355 of NC_139684.1, forward strand.
TAGCAACCTGCCGCCACCAAATAGCATCATTTCTAGTTTCCCCTAGGTTCTCATCCCATCAGCCAGAAGACAGTAAGGGCTGCAGGATTGTGTGCACTGTGTACACTTAGCAAAAGGCGCAGGTGAGTTGATACTGATGGCAAAAATAGCAATTTCATAAAACTGCATCATTTCAATGATTCCATTTTCCTCTGAGCCTACGGCCTAGGTAAAAAGCCTGTGCTGACCTACCTTTTATAGTACAAAACGAGTTTTAGGTATTGTATCTAGAAAGGGAACGAACTGACAAGAGTCCACGGTGACCACTGTACAGTATACATGAAAAGAGAATTGGCTAGGTGTGGCAATTTTGCTTAATCTTGAATTGTTTTGTAGAAGGGTGAAAGAGGATGTTGAGAGACATTAAATGAATAGGTAAATTAGTCAAAGCCTTAAGAAAGGAAGATACTGAAAAATAAGTACCGTATATATAATCACCAATTTTGATTGGTTTAGTTTGGGTTGCAACAACTATGATTGCTGCGATGCTTTGAGTGATCAATAGAAATCACATGTGTAATCTAGGAATATATACAAAGGATTGCATTGGATATGGTTCACCACAGTCATTTGCTAACTTCTGAGGCTGCCCCTATGTGCATTTGTATTTAAATAAAGACCTATTTTTTCACTTGGAGCTTGCATTCTTTTCTTTTGGGTTTCTGTGAGAGATACCTTCCTTCTAGGAACTCCTTTTAACTTCCCCCAACAATAGTGCTGAGTTTTTGCAACTTAAAGAATCAACACCTGAAGTCTTCCTTGCTTTCCTCTTGCCTCCCCATCCCTGATTCCTTTAGTGAGGTTGCGGACAGTGGCTGCATTGTCCTTTAGCCTCTCTGCAGCGCAGAGCAAATGTTAGGTACTCTATTAATAATAATAGCAAAACAGGTGCAATCAGGTGCTTCTGTCCAGCTCCCTAAATAAATTTGCCATGTGGCTTTTTTTCAGCTGGTTGCAGACTTCCTAAAAAAAATAAAATGCAACATTTTGAAAGAAGGCGTTGGTGGTGTGTGCCCTTTTGCCTTTTGGGAATAAGGTTGCCCCGACGAGGGACGCTTTTCGCCCCGCTGTGAACTTTTCAGAGGAGCCCTAAAGGAATCGCTTCCAGATGAAAGGTTAGGCTGTAATCCCATTTTGCTGCACCAGGAGCGGTGAGGCTGCAAAGAGCCGAAGAAGCTGCGCTATGCTCATGGTAACAAAGGGGTAAGTACATTGCGCATCTCCAGACATCTGTACACCCACGCGCGCATGCATGCGGAGGGGAGTGGAAAATTCATTGTGTGCCCCCTCGCTCTTTTCCTCCCTTCCTTTCTGCCTTCGGCTTCTAGGAAACTTTCCTTCCACCTGTGCGCTCAAAGCAGACGCGCCTGGCTCTTTAATGTGGGGTTTTAAAGGGAAGAGAGGTTCAGAAGGGGTGAAATCCACCTGCAAAAAGAGAAACGCGCCGTTCCCGGCCCCATCGGTTCTCCTTCGCAATGGATGTCTGTCTGTCTGTCTGGGTGGGTGACTGGCTGGGTTGCAACACAGACGGAGCTGAAAAAGCAATTTTATTTCCAGGAGTAGCGCAGCATTGCGCCTCTCCGCTTCCCACCCACGTTAAGCGTGCTAACAGTATTTTACGCGCACGTGCGCTTGGTCTTCTAGATGTCTGCTTGGAAAAATTTGCAGATTGAAATATTTGATGCAGTTGTGTCGAAATCAAGGAACGGAACGAACGAATGAATCGTGCGCTCATGCGTTTTAAGCCACAACATTTGTGTGTATTTTCGTATTAAAGGATTTTTCTTCCTGTGTGGCTGCCTTGGGGGCTCCGATGTGTCTATGGATGGATTTAAATTGGGGCGGGGGAGCTCCTGCCCTTAGTATATCTGAGGTAGATGGTGGGACTTGCCTGTTATACTACATGCAGACCTATTAAATATTAAATCTAAGGATGCAAGCTTTAAGCTGTGTGGTTTAATGGGTTAAATCTTCCAATTCATTTAAAGGGGGAAAGCGGCTATGTCAGCTTAATTATAAATGTCACTAACGGTGTGAAACAGCCTTTCAGTATGTGTTGTTTAATGAGACCAGGGAATGTGGAGCACTGAGACAAATAAAAATCAATATTTCAAGCCACACCGACTCCTTGTTGCAAAAGGGTGTTTGGAGCTGCTGCAAAAGGAGGGATAGAGCTGCTGATTTTGCAAAAGGAGGAATGCGCACACAAACCCCAGCTTCACCTGGATTTAAAAGCTGGTGTGTTTAATCAGGAATACTGCCTGGCTTCCAAAACAAGTACCCCATAATACTGCTAGTTCCTGTTCTCTTAGCTGGTTAAAGTTGCGAAGATTAAGAGGACCTGAGTATTGGCAGAAGGCTCGATTTCATGAAAAGTGGGTATAGGCAGAATTATCTTCTTCTGTTTTGTTTTTTTTAAAATAATATTTATTAAAGTTTTAAAGGTTACAAAAAGAAAAAGTAAAAACACCATATTAAACAAAAACAAACCAACACATCACAATAAGGGAAAAAAAGAAAGAAAAAGAAGAAAGCAGAAAAAATAAAATCCATTAAAAAAAACACAACGAACATTCCCATAACTTATCTTTCATTTGCTTGTTTCCTTGACCTCCTCACACCTCCCTTTTTTGTATTCTAGTTCTGTTAACTATTTCAGCAAATCCTTTCCATCTTTTCCAATTTTTGTCCTGTAATTTATCTTAATATAATGTAACTTTACTTTCCCTCCTTTCACCAATTAACAGTCTGTTTTTTCCTAATAACATTTCTGCTAAAGCCACATAACTTAATTCCAACATCCTTCTAACATTCATTAATTTTACAATGTTTCTGTAAATAGTCTTTAAATTTATTCCAATCTTCCTCCACCGACTCTTCTCCCTGGTCTCGGATTCTGCCAGTCATTTCCGAGAATTATCTTCTTCTGTACCGAGAGGGTGGCAAGAGTCTCCTTCGTTCCAGGATTCTAAACACACACCTTGCAATATGAACATGTATTAATTAGTTAATCCAATAACTAAATGCCATTCAGGTTATCTGCAAAAACATCTGCGCTTCATTGGCAGACATTGTTGAGTACAGTAGTACCTCAGGTTACATACGCTTCAGGTTACACACTCCGCTAACTCAGAAATATTACCTCTGGTTAAGAACTTTGCTTCAGGATGAGAACAGAAATTGTGCTCCGGCGGCACAGCTGCAGCAGGAGGCCCCGTTAGCTAAAGTGGTGCTTCAGGTTAAGAACAGCTTCAGGTTAAGAACGGACCTCCGGAACGAATTAAGTACTTAACCTGAGGTATCACTGTAATAGGAAGATCTTGTTACTCGGAAGCAACCAGATGGGTAGGCCGGGTAAAATGGGTACCAGCTTCATCCTGCAGGATGATAGCTCAGTTGGTTAGAGCATAGTGCTATTAACGCCAAGGTTGCAGGTTCGATTCCTGTATGGAACAGCTGCATATTCCTGCTTGCAGCGGGTTGGACTGGATGACCCTCGGTGTCCCATGTCCGCAGTTCTAAAACCCTGCAGGTGCAACAATGCACAGGCACAGCCTCCGGCCAGCACAGACTCGTTGCAATGTTGGGGGCAGCTGTAGCTGTCCATCGAGTCGAGCCAGAATGCTTTCTGGTAAACAGGGAGCCTTGGACATGTGCCGAATCTCTGTTTGCATCTGGTCTCCCATAGGGCCTCCGGATCTGCTGTTCTGTGCACATATTGTGGAAATTACCTTCCTTTTCAGTTAGGGAAGCGCAGCAGCTCAGCCGGGTCAAAATAGGAGCTTACATTGCATGAGACAGACACGGCATGGAATCTCATGGGCAGGGAAGAGGTCTACAGTTCTTAATAATAATAATAATAATAATAATAATAATAATAATAATAATAAATTTTTATTAGGTTTTTCCATAATATCTCTAATCATACAATTTTCCACATCACATATTTTGACTTATTGAACTTCCCTCAACTCCTCTGACAATCATCCATAGTTAATTTTCTACCTTCACATTCCTTAATTATAATATCGCCTTTGAATAAAAATTTTTTATCCTCATTTACATTCTTGCAATATTCCTTATTTTTTCACAAAGCTTCTTTAAAACACACTAGCGTTGTATGTTCCTCACATACAGTTTTCAAATATTCTCTGAATTTTCCCCAGTCCTCTAGAAACTTATGGTCTCTTTGAAGTCTGATTTTTCCAGTTAGTTTGTCCAGTTCTGCATAGTCTATTAGTTTTGTTCTCCAGTCTTCCAAAGTCGGTAATTCTTCTTGTTTCCATTTTTGGGCCAACAATATTCTCGCTGCTCAGCCGGGGTCAAAATAGGAGCTTACATTGCATGAGATAGACACGGCATGGAATCTCATGGGCAGGGAAGAGGTCTACAGTTGTTAATAATAAAAATAATAATAATAAATTTTATTTATACCCCGCCCACCCCAGCCAGAGCCAGGCTCAGGGTGGCTAACATCAGTAAAATTACAATAAAAACAATGGGGGGAGACCAATTTAAAATACAGGTTAAAAATACAATTTAAAATGCAGCCTCATTTTAAAAGTAGCCCATAGATCAAAACCATAAGGGGAGGGAAACATAAGGGTCAGTCTGAGTCCAAACCAAAGGCCAGGTGGAACAGCTCTGTCTTGCAGGTCCTGCGGAAAGATGTCAAGTCCTGCAGAGCCCTGGTCTCTTGTGACAGAGCTTTCCACCAAGTACTGAAAAGGCCCTGGCCCTGGTTGAGACCAATCTAACCACCTTGCGACTTGGGACCTCCAAAATGTTGTCATTTGTGGACCTTAAGGTCCTTCGCGGGGCATACCAGGAGAGGTTTAGTTGTACACAGAGCAACCCTCCTATTTTTCTTCAAAAGCCCCAGGGTGTTAAATCAAGCTTACAGCCTAGCTAAGTGTGTCTAAGATCACATCCTTAATTCATTTGCCATTCTGCCCTCATCCCCCAAAATGAGGTGGTTTCTAATCCATTTGAAAAGGCAAAGACATGCACTCTGACCTCCCTCCGCAATAGCAAGGGTGCTGGAAAATGGTTCTTCTGCTGGGCACCATGCAAAAACAAAACAAGGCAAACGTACAGTAATTATCTTTGGTCACATCCACACTATATATTTTCAAAGTGCTCTTGTACCAATTGAACAGTCTGCATGGTCTCTTCCTCCAGAGAATCCTGGGAACCTTGGTTTGTTAAGGGTGCCAAGAGTTGTTTGACCACTCAATTACAACTCCCAGAACCCTTAACAAAGGATACTTGGCTGGGGGGAAGAGCCAGGACTGTTAAAGTGGCATAAGAGTTGTTTTAAATGCATGATGTGGGTGTTTGATGATGGTGCTTCCGTACACAGAGACTGGCTCAGGGCAGTGGCGTAGCGTGGTTTGCCGGTGCCCGGGGCGCACATTCTGGGCAGGGTACAGAGGGTGAATGGAGCCCTTAGTGCCACCACAGTCCTCACCGCTGATGCTGCCAGAGTGACCACCCACCAGAGCTCTGCAAATCCCACTACCAGCCAGGTGGCCATTCAGCGAGGAAGCTGGGGACACAGCAGCAAGGCCAGGCTGGGCTTTAGGGCCCGGGACCCCCAGAGGCAGACAGGGAAAGACAGGGAGCCAGAGTTGGAACCTGGCAGGAGACGGATTCCCGCAGAAACCAGCACTTGCTTGGGGGGGGGGGGCATGGTTTGTGCCTCCTCAAAATTGTGTGCCCAGGGCCACGACCCTCGCTAGCTCCCCCATGCTACACCTCCCTGGGTGAGCGGCATCCAAAGTAAAGGTAAAGGGACCCCTGACCATTAGGTCCAGTTGTGGCCAACTCTGGGGTTGCGGCACTCATCTCGCTTTACTGGCCAAGGGAGCCGGTGTACAGCTTCCTGGTCATGTGGCCAGCATGAGTAAGCCGCTTCTGGAGAACCAGAGCAGTGCACGGAAACGCCGTTTACCTTCCCGCCGGAGCGGTACCTATTTATCTACTTGCACTTTGACGTGCTTTCGAACTGCTAGGTTGGCAGGAGCAGGGACCGAGCAACAGGAGCTCACCCCGTCATGGGGATTCGAACCGCCGACCTTCTGATCGGCAAGTCCTAGGCTCTGTGGTTTAACCCACAGTGCCACCCGCGTCCCGGCATCCAAGGTACTAACCCCCTAAGTGAGTGCATCCCTTCACCAAATGGTACTTTGGGATTCAAGTACTGTTGTTGACATCCGTCTGCCTCAAGAGACAATGGAGTGCACCTCTGGGGGTGAAGTCAAACCACTGTGTTAGCAGCACCGCAGTGACCTCCCCGGGTTTCAAGCCTGGGCAGTGGTGTGTGGAGGTCCTGGGCTGCCCAGATAAAAGGATCCCCTTGGCCTCGCCGATGTGGTCCGAAGGAAAACAGAGCAATACAATCTGGGACATTTGAAAGACATAGGAACTATTCTTCCTTTAAAACCAGCTGAGCACCTCCGGACGACATGCTGTTCAGCTGAGTCATAAGCTGCTGAAAGATGCTTGCAAGGCAAGTAAAAAAAATAGAGGGCAGATGGCATTTATATGATTTTCTGCACCACTAACATCTAGTGAATGTTACTGTAAAACACCTTCAATTTATATAGGAGTGTGTCATGGGGCAGGTGACCTTAAGGGACTCTCACCCCTTCCAATAAATTAGTCACTCTGCTCCTTGTGAGAACAGTGCATGCAGCTGCTTCAAGTTCTCTTTCCCCAAAACTGGCACGGTTGGAAAACCAGTTGCTAAGATTTACAACTTGAATTATTTAAATTTGGGGCAGCTTTTCTTATTATTATTATTATTGGTTGCAGGACACTGGGAGTTCCATCCTTTGGATCCTTGCAAATGGGGTTTGCTGTAATAATCTTTTGTTTTTGTTTTTATTAAACATTTTCTTGATTTACAAAAGTGTGTACAATGTCTCTCTCTCGTAATTTTCCCCCCATGTAACATTTTTACAAATCAGTTTCATTTGCTGAGAATTTGAAGCCAGTAAGCCTCTCCTCTAAGCTAGCTTTTGGCGAGTCTCGGAGCTTCCGCTTTTGTGTTAGTTAATACCAGTGTGTTGTGGTTGCAGTGTGGTTCCAGTGCAAACAAGGATGTGGTCTCTGGTCCAGTTGAATTAGAGAATCGTAGAGTTGGAAGGCACCCCATGGATCATCTAGTCCAGGGGTCAGCAAACTTTTTCAGCAGGGGGCCGGTCCACTGTCCCTCAGACCTTGTGGGGGGCCGGACTATATTTTTGGGGGGAAGATGCAAGAGCACCACGAGCCCCGGTGGCTGCTTACCTGTGTCTTGCAAGCGGCAGGGGGATGATGAGCAGCGTGCGAAAGGGCTCTGGAGAGGGGCTGCTTTAAATGGTGGCCACTCGAGCGCTGCTGCTGCTGCTGGCACCAACATAGCCCAGCCCCCTTCCTCCTCTAGGCAGGGTGGGGAGAAGCCAGGAGGAGGGAGGGAGGAGGAGGTGGCGGCGCTGTGTGAGGGAGAGGGAAAGAACGCACACACTGGCAATCCACATGGCAATTCCCAGACCCTCCACGGGCCGGATCCAGAAGGCCACAGCCCTTAGTTTGCCGACCCATGATTAGTCTAACCCCTAGGAATGCAGGGATCACATGCTTCCTGGTGCTGGACTCTTTTGCTGTCCTTAAGCCCTTCTCCCTAAGCTGAATCTAGCAAGACCCTGGATGATGGAGGAGTTGCTTAGATCTCAGTTACGACATGGATGCCCAGGAACATAGGAAGTGTTATCAGAAGCGGCCTTATATCGAGTCCATTTAACCTAGTGCAGTTGACACTGACGGGCAGCCGCTTTCTTGTGCTTCATACAGTGATCTTCTCCAGGCTTACCTGGAAGTACCCGGGGCTGGGTGTATGGGGTGGGATAGTACCTTTACTGGGGGACACGTCGTGCTCCTTCTGGGGCAGTTCATCCACCTTTGGTCCCCACAGTATTTTATTCAACACCCCTGTGCTTACATATAGGTCATGCAATTCATAGATTTTTTAAAAGTCTAGATTGGATTTCACGCAGAACCTTTCTAGAACTGATGCCTTGCTCTTGACTCCTTATTTATTTCACCTGAAGGCCCCGATCTTGCAAAGACTTCACTCTCCACTTTCCTGCGAGGAAGTGGTTTCAATGGAAGTAGGTGTCAAAGTGAAGGCAATTTACCTATGCAGCTCGTTTTGTGGGGCAGAAGCTGAGTGTGTGTGTGTGTGTGTGTGTGTGTGTGTGTGGATCTACACTCTTGCACTGCTTTTTCTCACTGTTTCTCTCCCCTCCTCTTCGATTCCCCACAAGCCCGAAATGGAAGATGTGAGCTCCAAAAGGGTCAGCGAATTCTTGCAGAAATGCGTCAAGCTAGAGGATAGCGAAGGGGACGCCCAGCCCAAGGAGGGGATCATAGAAGTGCAAACCCTCCCTATCCTTGCGCCATCCTACCCTCAGACAGTACAAGGTATGGACGTTCCCTTCCATGCATCCTCCGTTGCGATCATCCTTACCTGTTTATTTATATGCCACTTTGCCACAAAACTGTGTATGAAGAACCGCCTCCCTCTCTCCTTTTAAATATAATCACAGCAACAAATACAGCGGTACCTCGGGTTACATACGCTTCAGGTTACAGACTCCGCTAACCCAGAAATAGTGCTTCAGGTTAAGAACTTTGCTTCAGGATGAGAACAGAAATCGTGCTCCGGTGGCGCGGCGGCAGCAGGAGGCGGCCCCATTAGCTAAAGTGGTGCTTCAGGTTAAGAACAGTTTCAGGTTAAGTACGGACCTCCGGAATGAATTAAGTACTTAACCCGAAGTACCACTGTACAAAAAACCGCTATCCGTATTTTCATAACAAAGCTAAAAATCTACTAACCTCATTTACCAGCTTAAACTGAACATTGCATTGCTATAGTTTGCGATATTAAAGCCAGTATAGCTCAGTCAGTAGAGCATGAGACTCTTAATCTCGGGGTTGTGGGTTTGAGCCCTGTGTTGGACAAAAGGTTCCTGACCTCTCTTCTTATTCCCGCAGAGGAAATATCCATGGTCTTCAATACCTGCGCGATGCCAGCCAACCTGGGTCCGTGCACCAGGCGGAGGCGCGAGAAAGGCGGCGGCCACGACGGCACGAGCGCCTCCCTCTACGTCGACCGCCGCAAATCCAAGGTGTGGAACTACTACACGAAGCTGGGGGATGCCTACGTCGAGTGCAACGTCTGCAAGAAGCAGCTCTCCTTCCACAACAGCACCACGACCATGAGGGAGCACCTCGTGAGGAAACACAGCATTCGTGACACCCTGCTCTCTCAGCTGAAGGACGACCAGGTTCCCGACCCCGACTACGTGGCCCAGGAGACGGCGATAAAAAGGGCCCGCCAGCTCACGCCCGAAAACAGCAGCCAGTACCACGCCGTCTCCTGCGCGGAACCCAGGACGGACGTGATTCTGGAGCTGGTGCTGGAAATGATCTTCCGGGACCTGCACCCTCTCTCGGTGGTGAAGGACAAAGGGTTTGGCCTTCTGATTGGCTATCTAGAACCTAGCTTTATTCTCCCGTCCCCCATGCAGCTCTCTAGCATGTTGTGGCACCGGTACAACGTGGTCAAGCAACACCTAGAACATTACCTGCAAACGGCCCAGTCGATTGTGATCTGCGCTGAGTTCTGGCTGTCCCAGCCCAACCAGACCTACTTGACCATCATGACTAACTTCATCGACGGGGAGTGGAGGAGGGCGAGGTGCATCTTGGAGACCCAGCAAGTGCACGAGGATAAAGAGGAGAGTAACTTGGGAGACCGGCTGTACTCGGTCCTGACGGACTTTGGGCTGTCCAACAAGTCGGTCTTCTGCGTGATGCATGACAGCCTGCAGGATTTGGGGGCCAACTCCTCGCAACTCAAGTGCGTCTACGGCTGGACCAGCCTGTGTTGTGCCGCCCACCTGCTGCACCTGTGCGTCAAGGCGGGTCTCGAAGTGGAGCAGGTGCAAGAGGCCCTGAGCGCCGCGCGCAGCATCGTCTGCTACTTCCAGCAGGACGCGAAGGCCACCTGCTCGCTCAACAGCAAGCTGGAAGCCATCAACAAGACGAAGCTGAAGCTGGTGATGGACACGGGGGCTCGGTGGATAACCACCATTGAGATGTGCGAGTGCTTGCTGGACCTCAAGTGGGCTATCATGTCCGTGTTGGAGGAGCACCCCAAGGGAACGACGGTGGTCCAGAACTTGGCCGACCACCAGTGGAAGCTCTTGCAGGACCTGGTGCCCGTCATGAGAACGCTCAAGATCGCCACGTCCTTCTTGCGGGAGGAGCAAAACTTCTCCATCTCCTCCCTGATGCCATGCATCCATGGCATTGTCACAGCTATAGGGCAGCAATCGGAAGAAGCGAGCGGCGTCATCAAGACGGTGGTGAGCAACATCAGGTCGGAGCTCACCCAGCGCTGGGGCATCTTGGATGAGGAGAAGTTGCTGGAGAGCCCAGCGGTGGTGGCCTCATTCCTGGACCCACGTTTCAAGGAAATGAGGTTCTTGAGCCCCAGCCTGAGGAGCGAGCTGCACAAAAAGATCAAGAGCATGCTTTCCCAGTTCTTCAACCACCAGTCCCCACTGTCCAACCAGTTCTGGGTGCCGAACGCCGACTACAAAGCAGAGGTTGGCGAAACAGCCTGCCAGATCTCTGGCCATAAGGAGAGAGGCCCGAGCGGGCAATCTCAGAGTATGTACGACATCCTTTTGGGGAAGGACCCTACGGAGAGTATGCCTGAGATCCACCAGCAGCTGGAGAACTACATCGTGGAGCCTCTCTGCAAGCGCAGCACCAACCCCTTGGACTGGTGGAAGAACAATGAACACCGCTTCCCCTCCGTAGCCAGGCTAGCCCGGCAATACCTGGCCATCCCGGCTACAGTTGTGCCACCAGAACAGGCCTTTGCTGCCAGCGAAAGCGCCCTGGAGCACCGCAGAGGTGTGCTTGCTCCCGAGAACCTGGACCAAATCCTCTTCTTGCACCAGAATTTCGATTTTTTAGAATCGATGAGAAATGGCAACGAGAATCTGAGTAAGGCGGTTCACAACCAGTACTGAAAGTCGGGTGTGCCGACTTACGGTGTGGCCGCTGCACTGGGAGATGTGGAGGGATGCAAAGTCTTGGAAGGAGGACACCTTGGCCCTCAGGTTACTTTAGGGGAGGCACAGGTCAGGGCCTGATCTTGCCTGCTTAATTTAAAGACAAAAGTTTGCCTGCTGTCTAAACTCACCCTTGTTCTTCCCTGTAGTGGTATCTCAACCTACAACTCAGTAGTGTTTTTTCTTGAAAGGGTGTGCTGGACTTGGAGCAGAAAACAGACCTTAGAAGGGCCATATCCAACAATAATCTCAAAAGATACAGGTGTGTTTCTGGAAGGCCAATCCTAGTCTGGAGGTCTATAATAAACCAAACCATTTACCTACCTTACTCTGGAAAAGAAGGTAAATAGGGAGAGAATGTAGAAATCGCTCCAGAGCTCGTGGGGCTCACTTAGTTTAGTGCATTATAATGCTGTAGTGTGTATCTTCATTTTCATTTGCCTTTAAGGCTCCTATGAGGCCCTTCCATTGAGGGAGACATAGGTGTTTTGAGCCTCCATCACCCCTTTACCTGTGGTGGAATCCTGTAAAACAGAGGTGGCGATGTTGTTGGGATGCAACTTCCATTGGCCTTGCCAGCTAGGACTTGATGGGAGCTGGAGTTCAACAGTTTGAGGTCTGCAGGTGAGCCGCACCCTGTCTTAGGAGAAAGTTGTACCTCATTCTACACATCGGTTTACCATGTGCTAGTCCCACATGATGCAGAAAGCCACCACCCTCACCTCTTCACCCTCAGAGTAAGCTAGGTGCTTCTGTTTTTAAAAACAAAAGAACGCTGCACTGTGGCAACCCTTCTGCATCAAGGCACAAGGACCAAGTGGGCTGCAGGAAGCCTACACTTCCACCCAGAACGAAGACATCTGTGCAGTATAGCTGTACCTTGAGGGTGACCGCTAATCCTGCCCTACAGACTTTCCCAGTTCCCTTGCCTTGTACTAACCGGCGGTGATGGGATTCCAGAGGCTCAAAATACGCATGTTTCCACCTGCAGAAGGTAACATGCAACTTAGTCTGTGAGTGAGTGGTGCGTTTGTTATGTAGGCCCTTCCAGGAAATCCATTCAGATACTGCCTCTCTGGGCAGGTCAAAACCTTGTGGTGTTCACACAAAGTGACACCTTGATCTGAAGGTGAGATGAACCTCTTAAGGCTCGTCCACACTTCCGCTTGTCTCCTGTTTACTAGGGTGGGTCCAGGTGGTTTTGCCTTTGCGCCATTGCTTTCTCCTGGAAAATCCACTCTGCAGCACTGATTTGGAACAAACGACATAGAATCATAGAGTTGGAAGGAGCCAACCCTCTGCATTCCGGGAATATTTTGCCCAATGAAAAGCCTGATTGTTCCAATTCAGCAGCAAACTATAGGTTTTCCTGGGGGGGAGTGGCAGGGCAAATGAAAGTGTCGATGAACCCTCTAGGCTGAACTGCTAGCAATGTTTTGTTTTTCAGATGATGCTTCAGAGTTGCATCTGAATTTGGACGGTTGCAAGGGTAGAGAATGGAAAGGACTAGGGCGAGGGTTAAGAACGACGAAGTATGCCTTGAAAAGAATTTGCACTGTGGTGCCCTTTTATAACAAAGCAGACAGCACTGTAGGTATATCTCTTTAAGGCTATTTTCGAAGTCTTGCTGCAGTGACCCCTGCTGCACGTAACTGAAGACTGAGCCTTTCTCCTTTGGAAGAAAACCTTTGATGTCGTTGATTAGTTGCACTATATGTTTAAATGCTTGTCCTCGAAGCCGCTTTGAGTCAATTAGCAGCAGCACGAGAGAGTGGATATTGTGGAGTCGGATTCCTTTTTAAAAACGCGTTTGCTGATTTTAAGTGAGATGCGGGACTCGGAGCTATGCACGCAGGTCACGTTTTGCAAGTAGCCACACAGGCTAGCACACACCCCTTGGCTGGGGTCTGTGTTCGTAACCCAATCTCTGCAGCATCCTGGAAGTGTCAAGGAAGAACAGCAACAAAGAAAGTGTGCCACTCGACTCCAGATACATGAGCACAACCCTGTGAGAAGTACTTGCGAGTTCTGGAGTAGCAATCTCCCATTGACTGAGGGTAGGAGGGTAGGAGCGTGAACAATAAAACCATTATAATACAGAAGCTGAAGATATTATTGATGTAGCCACCAGAGGCTTTGAAAAACAGGAACGTCTTTATGCTGCAGTGAAATTCTGTAAGTGTAAAGGCCTTCGGTGTCCCTAAGGGGAGGGAGTTACACAGCTGGGGTGCAACTTCAGGGTGCAACTAACGCTCCCAGGTGGCTTCCAATTTTGAGCCCTGTCATAAAAATGCTTCTCTCCCCCCACCCCAAACATCTTTCATCTTTCATTGGTTCAACGAAATTGTCATTATAAAAGAGCTGATAATGAGGTTTCCTCAGCCATTAGCAGTTATCGCAGTACAGTAGTGATGTATGGAAGTGAAAGCTAGACCATCAAGAAGGCTGATCGCCGAAGAATTGATGCTTTTGAATTCTGGTGCTGGAGGAGACTCTTGAGAGTCCCATGGACTGCAAGAAGATCAAACCTATCCATTCTGAAGGAAATCAGCCCTGAGTGCTCACTGGAAGGACAGATCCTGAAGCTGAGGCTCCAATACTTTGGCCACCTCATGAGAAGAGAAGACTCCCTGGAAAAGACCCTGATGTTGGGAAAGATGGAGGGCCCAAGGAGAAGGGAACGACGGAGGACGAGATGGTGGGACAGTGTTCTCAAAGATACAAACATGAGTTTGACCAAACTGCGGGAGGCAGTGGAAGACAGGAGTGCCTGGCGTGCTCTGGTTCAGGGGGTCACAAAGAGTCGGACACGACTAAACAACTAAACAACAACAACAACTGACTTGCAAAGTTTTGACTTTTCCTCCTTCAGCTTTTCCAGTTTCTGTAACTCTTCTTTGTTCATCTTTGTGGCTTCAGAAGTTTGCTTATCATCCTTGTAAGCTGCTCCTGTTTCTTTTGTGGCCATTTCAGTCTGTCCCTCAATAGTGGCAGCGCCTTTTGCCAAAATCTTCCTTGCTGGCAGTTAAGGTCTTTCTTGAGTGGAGAATTGGAGATTCCCTAATGATCTTCTTTCAGAGGCAAAGACATTCTTCATCATCACTCAGTCTACCATTTTCCAACATCCCATCTGGTATGTGTCCAGTTTATTACACCATCTGATTTTCACCCCTTGGCTTAAAATACTCTTCCACTATTTCCTCCTTCACTTTCATTTTTTTTAATGAAATATTTATTAAAGTTTTACAAAAACAAGAATACAAAAATACATGAAAAAAGAAAATAAAAATACAACATACAAAAGACAAAAAGAAAATAAGGAAAATTTTAAAAACAAATCCGTTTTTCATAACTTTAAGCTCATTTGCTTGTTTCTTTGACCTCCTCGCACCTCCCCTTGTTGTATTCCCATTTACATAATCAAATCAGCAAATCCTTGCCTCTTTCATTTATCTTAGCTCTATATTTTAACATATTATAACTCTCTATTTCCATCCATTATCAATTCATTTTTGCATATTCTTAATAGCTTTGTTGCTAATACCACTTATTTTCAATCCAACATCATTTTAACATTCATTGATTTTACAGTGTTTCTGCAAATAGTCTTTAAATTTCTTCCAGTCTTCTTCCACCAACTCTTCTCCCAGGTCTCGGATTCTGCCAGTCATTTCCGCCAATTCCATATAGTCCATCACCTTCATCTGCCACTCTTCCAGGGTGGGTAGATCTTGTGTCTTCCAATACTTTGCAATAAGTATTCTTGCTGCTGTTGTTGCATACATGAAAAAACTCTATCCTTCTTTGGCACCACTTGGCCGACTATGCCCAGGAGGAAGGCCTCTGGTTTCTTCAAGAAGGTATATTTAAATACCTTTTCCATTTCATTATAGATCATCTCCCAGAAAGCCTTAATCTTTGGGCACGTCCACCAAAGGTGAAAGAACGTACCTTCATATTTCCTCCTTCACTTTCAATTCTTCCAGTGCGGAACAACTTGTAACACTGTCTGCCGGTATGTAGGATAGCGTAATGTAAAGCTCTGTACAGCACAATGTCTGGTTATCTCGCTGCAGCTGTTTTAGCAAACTTGTTTTTAATGGTGCAATCCACCCTGGGACTATAAAGGGTGGGTAATAAATTTATTAACAGGACGCGGGTGGCGCTGTGGGTTAAACCACCGAGCCTAGGACTTGCCGATCAGAAGGTCAGCGGTTCGAATCCCCGTGACGGGGTGAGCTCCCGTTGCTCGGTTCCTGCTCCTGCCAACCTAGCAGTTCGAAAGCACATCAAAGTGCAAGTAGATAAATAGGTACCACTCTGGTGGGAAGGTAAACGGCATTTCCGTGCACTGTTCTGGTTCGCCAGAAGCGGCTTAGTCATGTTGCCCACCTGACCTGGAAGCTGTATGCCGGCTCCCTCGGCCAAGAAAGTGAGATGAGCGCTGTAACCCCAGAGTCGGTCACGACTGGAGCTAATAGTCAGGGGTCCCTTTACCTTTACCTAATAAATTTATTATTATTAACTTTTTCATTCTCTCTCCCTTTAAAGCATTTTTTTTTTAAGCCAGACAAAAGCCAGACTGAAGGATGAATAAACCATAACCAACCTGGTTTTGTTTGGGGGGGGGGCAGGTTCTTGATGCCTTGCTGGCTTCCCAAAGATCATCAGCCAGTTGTGTATACGGCATGACCATGTCCTAGCGTTCCCAATCTGGGGTAGATCCTGTCTCGCAACATCCATGATTTTTTAAAGTTTCTTCAGGAACGGATAAACAAATGGCTTGGAGCCAGCATCTTCAAGAGAACAAGTGGCCTTTCTGAGCAGTGTTTTTTCTTGCCTGGGTGAGGATCTGACCTATAAACAATTCCTCAAGGTGATTGTGCAGTCCTACACCCCTTTCTTGGGATTTAAATTGGGTTCTCACAATCCATAGCTACCTTGCGATCTGAAGCTTATATGTTTCAGAGTCAGAGGGACAGCTTGAGTTCATAAAGGAATGAATGAAACTTTATTTGCGTCAGCCATCAGCCACAGCAACAAAAGAACATTGCGATATACACAGAGCAAAATCAAGTCGATGATACAAAACACAGTTTAGGGTCCACAGCTTGAGTTCATATATGACCATATTCAATGGAGTCTTCAGCATTTCAGTGCCATTTTCATTTTTTTTTTTCAAATTTCTTTCTTCCTTCATCTCATTCCAGTCTGTGTGCGTACTTTTGCTGGTTGCGTCCAGTTGCAGTTCTTTATGATATGGAATGAAATGGTCAAGTCCCGTAAATCCCAGTAGCTTTCCAAGAACCTGGATTGCACTATTCACTAGTGAGGCCAAAAACTTACCGCCTTCGCCATCTTAAATAAAAACAAAGCCGTCTGGAGAAAAGAAACAGCAGCTGAAGAATTCCAAATAATGAAATCCGTCTCGGCCACCGCCACTGACACCACTGCCAAGTTACACAAGTTTGTATTTGTGATTTTTCTTTTCATCGCTGTGCTGCTTATGCAAAATAATGGTGCAATAACCTGCTTCAAGGTGCAGTACTTTAAAAGCGTAACACTGGGTCTAACTGGAAAGATGAGCATTTTCAATGGACAAAATAAAATATTTAAAAAATAGTTCAGTTTTGTTATTCATGGGCTCTGCTGAAGTTTATTTAAATGCTAAGTTTTGTTCTGAAATACACAAACTGTTAAGCCTGTCCAGTAGTAGCAAGTGGGAGCTGAATTTCGGCTGCCCTAGGGGCTAGCCGCAAAGGGACAAGCAAGGCAGCTAGTTGCCTGAGCTGTGGGGCAAATGGTTCTAGCAGTATGTATAAAGCCAGAATCATGGGGTCGGTCAAGGAAGAACTAGGATTCAGGCAAAAGCTTTAAAATATGCATTGGGTTATGCTCAAATAACAGGGAGAAAATACATAATTTCGTTTCATAAGCTGTCCTGGGCTTGAAGGACACATTAGGCTACAGTGGTACCTCGCAAGACGAATGCCTCGCAAGACGAAAGGGTTTTTCGTTTTTTGAGTTGCTTCGCAAGACGATTTTCCCTATGGGCTTGTATGGTTACAGACGCTTCAGGTTACAGACTCCGCTAACCCAGA
This sequence comes from Podarcis gaigeae, assembly GCF_964106915.1. Lineage (NCBI taxonomy): Eukaryota > Metazoa > Chordata > Lepidosauria > Squamata > Lacertidae > Podarcis > Podarcis gaigeae. The sequence continues at coordinate 85,565,627 of NC_139684.1, forward strand.
AATAGTACCTCGGGTTAAGAACTTTGCTTCAGGATGAGAACAGAAATCGTGCTCCAGCAACGTGGCAGCAGCAGGAGGCCCCATTAACTAAAGTGGTGCTTCAGGTTAAGAACAGTTTCAGGTTAAGAACGGACCTCCGGAACGAATTAAGTACTTAACCTGAGGTACCACTGTACACCCTCTCTCTTCCTCATTTGGACTGTGTAGCTGGGGGTTGGTGGTGGTGATGATGGATGTATTGCCTCACCGTGCAGTCTGAGGTTAAACTCGATGGCAATTTAGTCTCATCAGACTCCATAAAAGGCAGGTTGCACCTTCTCTAGGGAAGAATCAACACGCACGTTGGCCCTGCGTGGACCCCCATCGCAAGAAAGTGCTTTTCATGTAACACAAATCGGGCCCGATAGGCAGTGATTAGCTACACAGGTCATTGTCCAAACTGACTGCTGCTCACTGAAGGGGTACTGTGTCTTCTTGCAGAGACTGGCTGAAGCATGAAACCGGATGGCTGGGCAAAATGTTTCTGGACTACAACTCCCATTATCCCTAGCTAGGACCAGTGGTCAGGGATGATGGGAATTGTAGTTCAAAAACAGCTGGAGACCCAATTTGGGAAACACTGAGCTAGATGCACAAATTCTTTCTTGAACACACTGCTACTTACTGACAAAAGGGAAATACACACAGAAACCCTAATCCAATCAGTTTTCCCGCAGTTGAATAAGGGAAAGTGCTATTCCAATTACTTGGGCCCAAGTAAGTCTATGGTTTCCAAAGAGCTGGAGTGGTTCAGTATACTGCAGTCCAGCACAGCTCCTAGAAGGCCTGTAGTTTGAGTCCCACCAGCGACTGTGGTGGGTGTTGCCCCCTTCCCTCCACACGTGTCTGGATGTTTATCCTCTGATGTAAGAATCCAGGACGACATTACAACTTCAGTTGTGGAACCCAATTTAATTAAGCAACACTGTGAGTGCATACAAAATAACAATAACGCAGATCAATGTGGTACTACAGCGTGAATCAAAAAGCAGTTGTGTGAACATCAATCACAAAAAAGATACTAAATACAATGGTGATTTCTCATTGATTGGCCTACTCCGTCCGTCCTCCAAAAAAATAACAGAACCCTGGAAGAGAGGGAGCGGGAGAACGGGGGTTACTCGTAACATTTCAGCAGAACCACGAGGGCTTTCATTCTGTAATTGAACAAAAGCACGAACAAGCATCCCTGTAATTGAGCAAAAGCTATTTTACAGTTATTGGCAGCTGTATAGGATCCTTACAACTGTGGATAATTGGAATTTAATGCAGACTCAATTAACTCACACACCTCCTTTTCTATGGTAAATTTAAGCATGAGCCAACTGAATGCCATAATCCTGCCTTTTATTTTCGTCCCCAGCTGAAGTTTTAATGGTGCTTAAGTCAACACCTAGCACACCCTGCCTTTCACTAGATGTCATGGCTGGCACAGGGCTGCTCCCGAAAATGGAATCGCGGGTGGTACCCTACGAGCCAATCCTACACAAGGATTACCATTGCCGCAACAAGGCTTCCCCCGCGTGTTCTCCTCATCCTCTGCCCCATCTTGTGAAACGCATCACGTGATGTGATACCAACACTCAGGATTCCCCTGCTCTCTCTCTCGTCACTGGCTGCCTCCACGGGTGTTGAGACACAGTGCGATGTCCCATCACATGCTGAATTTCGCTACTAGACATTATGGAAGGTCAGAAAAGCATGTGGGCTGTTTTTGGATAGCAGCCCTGTGCCATCCATACCATCAAATTCTGCCCCGCAATAGCCACAAATGGATGCCCATTTGAAAGTACAACGGAGCACTTATTTGCTGCTTCTAGTCCAGCTGAGTTCAAGCTAGAAGCTATTTATGAGTATTTTTATTTTATTTTTAAAAAATCAGTTCCTATGCTCCCAGTAGCATAAAGAGGCTATTGTGTACAGTGCACAAACCTAATTTCAACCCGCTCAAGTGAATGAACAGGTGCTATAGGGTTAAAACACACACCAAAAACTCAAATCCTGGCTGGTTTCACTGGCACTTTCTAGTTGACCAGCAATCTCACCCTGAAACTGCACCTTCCCAGTTACCACTGGAGGAAATCAACATCCGAGTTCCTTTCTTGCTTCTCTGGCTCATTTTTCAGATGCTTCATGGGCCACTTAATCTTTATCATCGGTTCCATCTGGTCCTGCAGCCGATGGCGCTTCATGTGAGCATTCCGGCTTTTTATCTTGTCAAACACTCTAGATGTAAACGGGAGATAAAGGCCAGGGTTTTTCAGTACTCAGGTGAGATGCTACAGCAATGCGAGAGTGACGCACGCATAATCCCAGTTTCGGTGCAACAGGAAGAATATGATCTCCCCCCTGACAAAGGGTGGGGTTTTCTTTCTCGCTTAGCGATGGGCACAAAGGGTGGCGATTGGCATGAACCCTGCCCAAAGTGCCATAGTAAGCCAACCATAAAAAGGGAAGGGGGCTTAAATTTATGGCTAAGCACCAAGTGGACTTATTTTTTAAAATGGCACAAGAAACCAAAACGTTGAATTGTTACCTTGTACATTCTTTACATGGGAACACACCCTGACTGCCTGTGCTTCTGGGCCTATCTAAAGTTTCTTTCTGGCTGCTGGCTGGACTGAAAGTGCTCTGTGCTGATTTTTTGTAATTCCTGGGTTTTAGCTTATTCTCCTGTTTAGGCAGGTGGCAGTGCCGTTTCTTTGGGCTGCACGCTATCTGCAAATCATGAAACATTTGTCTTTTACACAGAAGTAATTTTCCTTCTCACACTATTATTAAGCCTCTGGCAAAGCCCAATAAAGAATCCGAAGATAAATTCATTATCTTTCCAATGTGGCTGGCGACGCTTGGTGGCACCTTAGCACTTTGAGATGGTATCAAATCTGAACCACACTGAAAGGAATGTAGTATTCAGGAGATGCGGAACATTCAGAGGCAAGATGTGGACCAGAACTCCATTCACACCCATAGCAAACTAGACGAAGGGTTAAAGGGAGGGGCATGATGTTAATCACATAATGGCTGCAAAGTGCTTGTTTTTATTGGAACAAATAGCAGCAGCATGGGGATGGAGATCTTTAACTCTTTGCCCTGGTTAAGGTCCTCATCTGAATCAGTTCCAGCTCCTCCAGCTCAGACCCGGACCACAGCCAAGGGCAAAATATTAAAGGCCACACTCCCACAACACTGCTGATATTTACTAAAGAAAATGAATGATGTAAGCAACATTCATGTTATCGACATCATGTCTGCTTTGCCCCTTCATCCAGTTTATTTTGGGGCGAGGATTCAAATGTGCTTCATTTTTTATCGAAAGTTGTTAAGAATCGTTTTTTACATATCCAGTGGTACAATGAATTCTCACCAGTGCTTGAAGCAGGCACCTTTCATAATTTTGCCTGTACCCAATTCTATCTGGAATGTGGAACTGGTGCAGGATTTGGATTCCTGAGAACCTCGGCTGCTGTTTTAAGGATAAAATCAAATCCTCGGCCCTTCTGAAAAAATGCACAAGCTGCATCTACAAAGAGGCAGTTTAAACCAACAGAACAGTTCTTACACTCCTTCCGGAATGGATGGGTCAGCCTAGAGCGGCCTCCAGAGTGGGTGGCTCCTAGCGATATTCAATTGCTGCTTTTCCGATGAAAGCTACAAGTAGAATTGCAATGCACCTCCCACACTATTGGGGATACTACACCTTCTTCTGTATGTACATCCCATTTTGTTCTGTCCACAACAGGGGGCACGACATAAATGCAATGGGCAGGAAATGAGAAGGTGCAATTTAACCCAGCAGTCGCTTGAAGCTCAGTGCACCTTCACCATTAATTAACCTTTACAATAGGTGCCATTTTAATTAGTCTTTTCCAGCAATATTTTGAAATATATATATATTAGTGAAATACCACTTAAATGATAGAGTGTTATTTATTTTCAGGTATTTCTAACTTGCCTTTCTTCACAAAGGGATCTCAGGGCGGGACACAAAAATAAGAAACTGAAATGAAGGGGGGGGGATGAATTCTAACTCCCCTATAGGGCACTGGTATTTCCAAGTTAGAAGTAACCTGATTTAAACATCACAGAGAAGGAAACTATCAATATGGACTTCAAAGTATTTGAAAAACTTAACGTCAAGGAAGTAATATTTCAAAATCAGTGTCAAAAATATCAGATATTGCTCTCTTAAGAAGGTAGCAAAGGTAATGAATTTAAAATGAAATGTCAAAGTGATCCTTCAAGTAGAGATTACAGACGTCCTAACTTATCTGTATCTCCATCAATAAGTATAAATGAAAAATTATTGCAAGATTGTTTACTGATACCAAACTCCAAAGTGTTTAGCTAAAATATTGCCTAATCTGGCAGAGATGGTGTTAATTTTATTGATTTGTAAACCGCTCTGGGAGCTTTTCCATCTGAAGAGCAAGGTATAAATGTTTGAATGAATGCATAATGATGCATTTTATTTTAATGGGGAAAGAAAAAGAACCCTTTCTAGTCATTGCCATGTTAACAAGGTAGTTAAAGTTAGCTGGAAAAGTTTCTGTTTTCCATTTTGTTAAAGTGTTTTCTTTTAAAAAAGGTTATTTGTGCTGTAATGCAAAGCTGCTAATAAAATAGTGATTCAAAACAAAACACCTTTCTGGTCACTCCTGTGACAATGGCAGTGACCAGAAAAGAGATTTTGGTTTTTCAGCACTGTTTTAAACATAGCGTTATAATGCTAAAATGCTATTTCATTTAAGAGGTATTTCACTTCTTTTTTTTAATTAGAGCAAAAAGAGTGTGATGGTGCTGATCAAAAGACCGATTTTAAAAGAGACACAAGATGATCCAATGGCAGCCATTGCAAAGGGTGCAGCGATTCTGTGCTGAGCTGCAATAGGTTCACCTGCCCGATATATGTCACTGCCCCTATCAGAACTCCACCCCCACCATTTAAAAAAAGAAAAGGGCACATGAATGATACGGAGGGCATCTACAGCTATGGAAACCGAGCTTCTCCTCCATGCCCTAAAAAAGAGCCAGACACATTAGTCTTTCGTAGTAAAAACAACAGAGTCCCAGGACACCTTAAATACCAATACATTTATTGCCGCATGAGCTTTCGTAGACAAGCATCTATTTCAACAGATGCGAGAGGAAGCTGGTAAGGAAAAGCCGTTGTCCCCAGGAGAGTTTGCTGCGGTGAATGTTACCTTTCCTAAAGCAGGGAGGGAAAGGTAAAGGGCACAGCTTTAAATCAGTCAGTCAAACCTCTGCCAGATCCCCATCAATCTCTTATATACCTTTTCTTCATCCATTTCTACCTCATCCTGCTCTCTCTTGGGCCTCTTTTCTACTAACTGTGCTCGACTGGTGTCAAATTTTAGTATTTTTTTCCAGCTATAGTAGTATTCAACACACTGGGAAACACTCTTAGTTTGTATCTATTGAAAAGGATGGGGGGAAGGGGGGAAAAGGGAGAAAAATTCAAAGTGAACAAAGGAGCAACTGATGCAATATTAAATGTACAGCATATATGTTGTTTTCGTTTTCTCTTCATTCTGTTCCTGTGGATCTGGGATTAGATTCAGCCTCAGGCAATTTGTGAGCAGGGAACCTCTTTGCGCAAAATAATCCCAAGATGCTATAATACACATGACCACATAATCAGGGGCTTTAAATGCCAACAAAAGATTCTAAAATAGGGTTTAAAAAACCCCAAACACTATTGGATAACCTTCAGATTAAATATTGGAGGGGAGACACTTTGTTTTGTGAGATGAAGCAGCCCGAATAATGGCTCCACGGCCAACTGAAGTCCCTACCTTCTTCTGTATGAGGTAAAAATCCTTTTTGTGCAAGCCAAAAGCCTTCTTGAACAACTGCTTCTCTGCAGGAGTCCACAGATGTGAACCTGGAGGTGCAACAAGAAACAGGAGACAGGCAGTCTGCTTAATGGTCCATTGCTCTCACAAAACTAAAATCTTTATTGCTCCTCTTCTGCCTACTCTCCCTGAACTGGGAAACCTGCATCATGAGTTTATCGACGTGTTTGGAAAATTCTTCAGGACCTCTGGTTTGTTTATAATTAGCATTTAAAATTCATTGCCGAGATTAATACAGCCCACATTATTTTCATAATATTAAAAACCAAGGGTGAGAGCATGTTAACGATATTTCTCATCCAGCAATGGACAAATAATGCTCAATTCTCTAATTCCGATGTTAGTTTCAACATTTCTGCTATTTTTGAAACCTAAACTATGAAATCATAAAGCTTTGGAGGGGATGTATTTGGCTGTACTTAATTTTGCTGCATGCTTACAGTTAATCTTAAGGTCACAACCTTCAATTTTCCTCCTTCATTTAAAAAAAATTACTAGAAGTTTTGGCAGTACAGAACCTCTGGTGTCCTTAATTAAAGTTTCAATATGGGGCCCATCACCACCACACAAAAGCTATTTTAATAATGCGCTGACACAATGTGAACTGCTCAGAGAGAATGGTGCTCCAACACTGGGAGGCAGAATGCACACAGTAGTGAGCATTATTTTCTTCCACATGCTAGAATGCTTCTCCCACTGCATGCCGCTATGTGGCCCCACATGCTAAGAGTCACTGTGAGGAGAGGTCAGCCAATAGCACTTGAATGATGTTCTGCACCATTTTGGGGGCAATGAACGTGCATTTGCATTTCATTAGACACTTACATTCTTCTTTCCCAAAGGACAGTTGGAGCAGGACTCTGCTTGAGAATTACGAGGTTCAGAATTGCATTAAACGCAATCCAAGCATTTTAAAATCCTCTGTGCAGAATTCCGAGGCAATGCTAAGCCAGGGATCGTGGTTTGTTTCCCCCCAGCGCTGCTGGAGAGAAGCAAAGTTGGCGCGATCAACCCGTGCATGGTAAGCCACAAACCGTGCAGCGCGAACGCAGCCGCTATGGCATCTTGCTAAATACTTATGGGTTTCATGGAAGCAATGGTTATACCCTAATGTAGGCAATTTGCTTTTACCTGAGTAATGATAGTTAGCAAGAGGATGAAAGGGAGGCTTCTGTGGTCCTTGGAGTAACAGCATCTCCAGCGCGTCCTGTAATTGTTTTAGAGAAAGCTGTCATAACTCCCTCCAAGTAGAAACAAGTAAGGGAACTTGTCCACAAGGGAGAGAAAGAGACCGACTCCTATTAACTGCTATTAGTGAGTCCAGTCTCCCTATCAGTTGACATCTGGCAGCTGCCCAAGGCGGCACTGTTTCTGCACAAACACTTGGAAAATATTTTTTCTTAGTGTTGCCTGAGTGCGTCTGTTTCCACTGCTACAAGGCTGCACAATACGTATGGGGCGAGCCATACTGCACTGACTTTCTCCGCCACCCCCCAATGTCAATGAGTCTACAGTATGGATTCTGCAGTTTGTGCAGCAATATACAGCGGATGTGTGTTGGCCAGCAGTATGCTGCGCATGGCATCAAGTGGCCGCGCACTGGCTCATCGCCAATATTAAACCAACGGAGGAAAAGCAAACTAGGCCTGACAATGGACTATGCAGTGGTACCCCGGGTTACATATGCTTCAGGTTACAGACGCTTCAGGTTACACACTCCGCTAACCCAGAAGTAGTACCTCGGGATAAGAACTTTGCTTCAGGATGAGAACAGAAATCATGTGGCAGCGGCGTGGTGGCAGTGGGAAGCCCCATTAGCTAAAGTGGTGCTTCAGGTTAAGAACAGTTACAGGATAAGTACGGACCTCTGGAACGAGTTAAGTACTTAACCCGAGGTACCACTGTACTTTAGTCCATTAACAGATTACTCCACTGAAGCGTATTTGCATGCAACTGAGCCACTGCTCTCCCCGCACCCAAAAAAACCCCAGATTTAATAGACTCTGTCAATATTCCTTAACATCGGAAGCTGCTTTTACCAGGTCCAGCTATTTGTTTATCCACCCAGGTTAGAGTCTTGCCTATGATAACTAGCACTGGCTCTCTGAGGTCTTTCATGACATCAGCTACTTGAAACTTTTAACTGGAGACACTAGGCATTGAGCATGGAACCTTCCGCACACAAAACATGCATCATGCCATTCAGCTATGGGCACTCCCAATGTAAATTAAACCGATCCTTTGCCTCAAGCCTAGGTAAAGGGACCCCTGACCATTAGGTCCAGTCGTGACCGACTCTGGGGTTGCGGCGCTCATCTCGCTTTCTTGGCCGAGGGAGCCGGCATACAGCTTCCGGATCATGTGGCCAGCATGACTAAGCCGCTTCTGGCAAACCAGAGCAGCGCATGGAAATGCCGTTTACCTTCCCGCCAGAGTGGTACCTATTTATCTACTTGCACGTGGACGTGCTTTTGAACTGCTAGGTGGGCAGGAGCAGGGACCGAGCTACGGGAGCTCATCCCGTTGCAGGGATTCGAACCGCCAACCTCCTGATCAGCAAGTCCTAGACTCTGTGGTTTAACCCACAACGCCACCTGCCTACAACCCCGAAATTACGAAAGCCTTCAAAACAACCTGAGATTCTCAACAGTCCAACAAAGCAGCTCTCACAAGATGTAGCGCGGCCACATGCTTAGATTGCTTTAAAAAATTTGATCAAGTTATGGAGAATAAGGCTATCAATGGCCATGTTCTACCTCCGCTGCTGGGGGTAGTACAGTGGGGCCTCGCAAGACGAAATTAATTCGTTCCGCAAGTCTTTTCGTCTTGCGAGTTTTTCGTCTTGCAAAGCACGGTTTCCCATAGGAATGCATTGAAAATCAATCAATGCGTTCCTATGGAAACCGCCTTCAGACCAGGTCCGGGGACAGTCTGTCCCCCGACCTCTTCTGAAGGCCGGCGGGGGGCGAAAGTCTTTGCTTCCACCCCGCCTGCCTTCCCGGGACAGCGGAGAATTCTCCGCTGTCCCGGGCGATCTTAAAATGCTGGCGGGCGGCAGCGCTGCCGCCCGCCAGCATTTTAAAATCGCCCCGGGACAGCGGAGGACTTCTCCGCTGTCCCGGGGCAATTTTAAAGCCCCCGGGAAGGCAGGCGGGGGGGAGCAAAGACTTTTGCCCCCCCGCCGGCCTTCAGAAGAGGTCCAGGACCTCTTCTGAAGGCCGGCGGGGGGCAAAAGTCTTTGCTCCCCCCCTGCCTGCCTTCAAAAGCCGTCCGGGAGAGCGGAGAATCACAGCTCATTTCTCCGCTCTCCCGGGAAGGCAGGCAGGGGGGAGCAAAGACTTTCGCCCCCCGCCGGCCTTCAGAAGAGGTCCAGGACCTCTTCTGAAGGCCGGCGGGGGGCAAAAGTTTTTGTTCCCCCCCGTCTGCCTTCAAAAGCCGTCCGGGATAGGGGGAAGCGCTTCCCTGCTATCCCGGACCGCTTTTAAAATGCTGGCTTTTAAAATCCTTTCGGCCGCCGCCGGCCTTCCTGGACCTCTTCTGAAGGCCGGAGGGGGGGGGGGGAAGGCTTTGCTCCCCACCGCCAGCATTTAAAAGAGGTCCCCGGACATTTCCCTATGGGCTTTCTTCTTGCGAAGCAAGCCCATAGGGAAAATCGTCTAGCGAAGCGACGCAAAAACCGAAAAACCCTTTCATCTTGCGGGTTTTTCGTCTTGCGAGGCATTCGTCTTGCGGAGCACCACTGTAATGATTTTATGAATGAACTGAACGTTGGCTGCCTGGAATCAGATGCGGGCAGTTGTGCTCAGGTCCTTCTTGTGGGCTTTCCATGGGGACACCTGGTTGGCCACTGTGAGAACAGGACTAGATGAGCCACTGGCCTAAACCAGCAGGGTAATTTATGCTTATGTTCTTAACACCCGGTGCGTTTTGCCCAGTGTGAATTTATTGCATCTTACCAGAATGTTTCCTTGAGCTTCATGCAGGCAATGCACAGCTAGTTCTAGGTTGGTCCCTCCCCCTGGCATCGCACTGGAGCAGGCCAATTTTAACAGATCTGTTACTGCAAGTGAGATTTTTTAAAAAGCATGAACAAATGTCTGCACAAGAGTAATTAAAATGCAACGGAACAGAAGAAAAGAAGAATGGAGTATAATTGGGGAGGGTTAGCCTCAGGTGGGAAAACTGCCCCCCCCATTTCTGCACACCTCTTTTCTGTGTTTCTTTGTTGGTTGTGATATCTCCCCACGGCTTCCACACTAGTGAGGCTGGATGCTCACAATTTTCTAAGGATGATCTGTCTTGAAGATCAGGTATCTCTGCTTGGAAACGACTTCCAATGTTGATGTGCCTGAAATGACGGATGAGGTAAAGAAAAAAAAAGGGAGGGGGAAGAGAATGTGAAGGCTTATGAGGGATGAGAAACAATAAACAAGCAAGAGATGGTAAAATTAAAATTAGGCCAAACATGGAAGATAAAGAGGGGAAGTTTCCAAGTTGCTATTTCCACACGAATAGATGGTCCATGGGGCCTAAAAGTACACAATCTCTCGGGAACAGTAACAGAAACAAAAGCACTTCTGCACTTACCCCAAGTTTGTTGGGACAATTTTATTACTGTTATTCAACACTTTACAAGTGATGGACAGAAGGGACAAATGTCTTACAGTTTAGACCCTAGGGGAGGACAAGGCAAAGGTGAAGAGTGGGTGATTAAAAGAGTCAGAGGGATAGTGGAACCTTACCTGGACACATAAAATAAATGAAGAAGAAGAGTTTGGATTTGATATCCCGCTTTATCACTACCCGAAGGAGTCTCAAAGCGGCTAACATTCTCCTTTCCCTTCCTCCCCCACAACAAACACACTGTGAGGTGAATGGGGCTGAGAGACTTCAGAGAAGTGTGACTGGCCCAAGGTCACCCAGCAGCTGCATGTGGAGGAGCGGAGACGCGAACCCGGTTCCCCAGATAACGAGTCCACCGCTCTTAGCCACTACACCACACTGTGTTAAGTTTGGCACATAAACAGTTTTGTAGGGAGGAGTTGGTTGAATGGGGGGGAAAGAAGGGAAGGGAGGCAATAGGAATCTAGAACAGCTGGAACAAGGACTGGAAGGGAACTAAGGAGATGAATTTGCAGAAGGGAAGAAATAACAAGAAACACAAATGATGAGCTAGAGCAGTTTCTTAAGGGTCCCCTCCCCCTGCTTTTCAAAAATGTAGTATGTTAAAAGGGAAGGTACCCCATTATCTACACAAGCATTCGCTGAGACAGCTGCCTCTGATGCCAGGCAGAGGGAACCTGCTATTTTCCATACTTGCTCCAGCAAGACCTACACAAAACTCACTTTGACTAATCAGAGGCTAATCCTGTTACGGATTTATCTTGTTACTGGGTACATTTAACCCACAGGCACGTTAACCCAATCTTGTTAACAGTACTCCAGCATGGCAAGCTACTTGGCATTCAGGCTCATCTACTGCCGAGCTTTCCTTTGCTCCCCTTCCTCCACATTGCTTCTTGTGCCAGAAACGGCCTCCCTGTTCCCTCTACCACCCCATTCACCTCCTCCGCCTTTAATCCAAAAACCTGCTGCTATTTCTGACAAAGCCACTCTTGCTACATAAGCCTTACCTCTTCTGTGCTATCAGCTTACCAGTTAACCTCATCCAATCCCGCCCTAGGTTCTCTGAGAGGAATCCTGTCTCATGACCATATTCTATACAGCATTTTGCAAGGTGAATGTGGCAACAAAAACAAACATGAACCAGTAAATCTTGCTATGCTGTAGTAAAACAACCCTCGGGTGTAATGAGAGTCAAGTTTTGTGGGGGCCAGGGTGCAGCAGAAACGTACCACCTGGTGTGGGTGCTTTGAGACATGATTTTTACGAAAAATACTGAATAACATATACGGTAATAAATAAAAGACTACATGCATCCAAACATCAAGTAAACCTGCTAAAGGATTGAAAGGAACATCAGGATGAAAGTTAAGACAAAGGTAAATGGAAGAACTAATGATGAAAAGGCCAAAACCCATTTAAAAAAAAAAAACAGAATTAATGATTAGGGCTTTGTTAATCTCAATCTCTATATGCATGAAAAGGTAAAGGTAAAGGTAAAGGTACCCCTGCCCGTACGGGCCAGTCTTGCCAGACTCTGGGGTTGTGTGCCCATCTCACTTAAGAGGCCAGGGGCCAGCGCTGTCCGGAGACACTTCCAGGTCACGTGGCCAGCGTGACATCGCTGCTCTAGCCAGAGCCAGAGCCGCACACGGAAACGCCGTTTACCTTCCCGCTGGTAAGCGGTCCCTATTTATCTACTTGTACCTGGGGGTGCTTTCGAACTGCTAGGTTGGCAGGCGCTGGGACCGAGCAGCGGGAGCGCACCCCGCCGCAGGGATTCGAACCGCAGACCTTTCGATCGGCAAGTCCTAGGTGCTGAGGCTTTAACCCACAGCGCCACCTGCGTCCCAGTATATGCATGAAAAGGCAGGCGTATTAAAGTTTACCTTCCAGCAGAGACACTGTTGGAACAAAAACCTACATCCTTTCCACCCTGAGAAGTTACAAGAAGTTGTTTAAAGTATTTTTATTTGCTCAAGACCTTTGTTTGAGAAGCTTCTCTAGGTTCATAAAACTGAACCTTGGTCTTAGGGCACTAGCAAAACATGAACCATTTGGATTACCTGGGGGGCGGGGGAGGGGTTGGGTTTTGCTTTTTTTTGCTGCATGGCTGAAAGGTCATTCCAACCGACTTTAGTCAGAAGATGCTCCATGTTCAAAAGTTATTCTACTTCAGTTCTATATTTAAACCACACCTCTCACCTCTGTCAGTTTATTGCAAAGCTACCAACTCAAGGGGAATCCTAGCCAATCTTAACAGAATTACCTCTTTGCCCTTGGACCTGCAATAAATTGTATGTCTCAATGGCTAAAACCGCTGGTGGGTCCCCTTTCTAAAGCATTTCAAATAAAGGAGTGGTCTTTTTAAAAGTTTGCAGAACACACCTGTGCGGGACATCAAATGCACACATAGCTGGAAAGAGAGAAGGGTTGTTTACAAGTCTGGCCTTATACAGAACAAAGCCAGCAAAAGGGTATCTGCACTTTGGCCTACATCTGCCATTATCCGGCAAAATCATGATATGCATCCAAACAGTAGTGCAAAATGACTAAAATGCTTAATCTCCTACAAGTTAAGCCTAAAAATACCAACAGAAAATAAACAATTATCATACTGGATTTCACCAAGGGCCAAGCTAGATGAGTCATTAAGTACATGTATGCATGCATATTTACTTTACAAAAAAATACAGAGGTAGGGCCTGATCAGAATTGGGATCATAGCATACAGGTAGGGTTAAACCCTTTCCTCTGTGTCATGATCCTGGTAAAAATCTGTACCCCCACTTCCACCAAGTTGTTATCCCACCACCAGATACTTCCACTGAGCCCAATAGCCTCCTCCACAGGGCTCTTTTAAAAGTAAAAACAAGACACTTGATACACAGACACAAATTTAACATATTGTCTAGTTTGGTCCTGAACAGAGAGGAGAGGTAAAGTTTAAAGAAAACAGTGAATATCCTGGTTTCAATCTGTTCTGATTCTAATTTTGTCGAAGACGTTGGCAGTGTTCTTCCCATCCTGTCTATTTAGTTATAACTAAAGGATTTAGTTCATGTGAGCCTTATGAGACTTCAGCGGATGAAATATTTGTTTTGTCATACAGATGAAGTAGCACTGAACTACTACAGAAAAACCTGACAGCACCACAATTTTAAAGGCCTGATTAACTTTTAAACAAAGTGGAAGTCTTCCTAAATTTAAAATGGATCTCAAGGATGTTCTCATGACTTCGTGCCTGTACTGCAAAACAACCTGGCCAGTATTTCATTACTCTGCTTCAAAGGTCAGTTCACATCTTAAGGTTTTTAAGATTTGGAATGGCTTCTGTGAGGGATCCCTGTACTTGGGTTCTCCTGGAACTGCAGCTGTTTATAGATAGATTGCTTTTTTTTTGGCAAATCTAACACTCCTCTTAATATCCATGTGTTTTACAGGCTGCAGTGACTTAATTCTGGACGTTATCTGCTGGAAGTTTTTGTGGTTTTCCTCCCGAGGGTATTAATTGCTTGTTTGGAACAGGCCAAGAGATAACCAGAGTGCTGATTACTTTAATGACACAAGAATACCCTCCTCCATCCTGTAAGGGAGTAATTGCTTTTCAGTGTCAAAATGTAAACAAAGCACAAGTAATGAAAGCAGATGGTAATCACCTAACAGCTGCACAAAAAGCAGTCTGGGATGCAGGGAGTGTTTGTTCTTAAATTAAAGCGAATGAGATCTGAAATGGCCAAGCAGCGATGATGTGGTTAGAAAACATAGGGTGTAAGAATCTTGGAATGACTCACAACATTCTTACATGTGCCCAGCTACAAATCTGTGAGAAAGAACATAGTACAAGATATTACTGGATTTGTTTACCATTGTCATCATTCCCTTACTTACGGTTCTATGCTGATTTTGGTGGTATCTTTCACAAGAGAGAACAAAAGGGCTCCGTCCATTCCACCTAAAATTGCAAAATAGTAATAATGATAATAATCATAATCATAATCATAATGTTAACAATAAACAGTGAAGACTGCAGGAAGCTGCTGCCAGTCAGATTAAACAGCATTAGGCCAGATGAATGAGCGGCCTCACCCAGTACAATACTGCTTTGTATATTCAGTCATAGAAAGATGGTTGTTTTAAATACCTAGAACAGAGGTGTACATCTTGGTAGAAGCAGCATTTGTAGAGGAAGAACAGAGTGTGTTGAAATACAGCCCTGACCCCTCACGAATGGGAGAGAGCATCGGAGGTGGCGTATAAGGGGAGCACTGGACTAAGCCTTGGATGAGGTGGTCCATGAGGAAGACAGGCGAACGGAGGTTACTCTGAAAGCATCCCCCAGTGCCAGGCTGTATCTCAATGAGGACAGGTGGAGGAGGTGGGATGAAGAGAGATTTCGGACGAGATCGCCTCTTCCTCTTCTTTTGCATGCCTTCTTGGAAATCCTTATCATCCTGGCTTTCCTTCTCCTCAACCTAAGACGAAATATACAGCCCATGTGATTTGAGATTACTACCTGGGGGGAAAACCTCATGACCTGCATGGCCCTGGATCCTTAAGTGTGCAGTACTGGGTATTTCCCAAAAGAACCCTGTCCTAATAAGCTGCCTCCTCCCCTATGGCTAACTAATTTGAGACCACCCACTTGAGGTTATCCTACCAAGTAAAGTATCTACACTACAGACTCATATTAGCTTTTATAACATTGTTATGATGTCCCCCAGAGAATCCTGGGAATTGTAGTTTGTAGTGGGAATTTAAAATATCTGTAGCCCCACCACCACCACCACACTGGGGATTTCCCCAAAATGTCACATATCTGCATGTATGTTATTTGGTCAATAGCTATACAGAAAAGAACCACTGCTGTAGCTGTTAATAGTTCCCATTACTTTTAAGTATTTTTAAGGCAGCTCAAAACTGCAACCCTGGAGCCTGAAAATGCAGCCTTGTTGGTGGATAATAAGGATTATGACATCACTGTTGCTCCTCCTGTTTCTGATTATGAGTCTTAGCTAGTGAGCTGGGTTTTCATTCTCATTCCGGGTGATAATGGCAAGTCCCAAAATCTTGTCAGGCCTAGGAAACTGCAGTCTTTACATGGATGGAAGATGAGGAGCTCATCCTTTTAAGTGTACCTATGTGGGAGAGGAAATATGAAACCACCTTCTTCCCCTACCTCCATTCATCAGGACTTCTTGGGTTGGAGGTGAACTGGACAGCAGGACTGCGGAATCTGAGAGACCATTTACTCTGTGCAGTCTGATGTCTTTTGGGTCTTAATGGTCTCTTGTTGCAGATGGAGAGGGGACCAGGAGTGCTGTTTCTGAACAGTGGGGTGGAGGGTGGTGGTAAGTGAACAGAACCTCCTTTTACTTGCTGGCTCAATCCCAACATAGATGGCAGGAGGCAATGCTCATCCTAGGGTGCTTCAGTTAGGCACAGAAGAGGCAAGAAACAGACTTGGGTGGTGCCTGAATTTTGGAGGAGGGCCATTTCTGTGTTGGGAGTATACATTAAAAGTCCCAAATTTCCAGGCATTTCCAGGTAGAGCTTGGAATGTTCTAGGTCTGAAACCCTGCCAGATGAACCAATGGCCTGAGTCTGTAGGAGGCGGACTCCCATGGTCGTAGATAATAATTTCTACCTCTCTCCAGCTTTTGTATAGGAGGCATCATCTGCCTTGGAATCCTTGAATGGTACAAGTTGCAGTTGTCTGGAGATGACCTCCCATCAGTGCACAGCTAGGGAAGCTGCCTGGCTTTCCCTTCCTTTCCCACCCCCACACTTCTCCACCTTCCTTCCAGTTGGGCTAGAAGTGGAGGAAGAGGTAGACCATGCTCTAGTGGCACACGCAGTTGATAGTTCGCATCTGCCGGCCTTGGGAGACAATGGAGGAGTGCCTGACAAGTTTTTGGGGTCTGCCAGTTTTCAAGACGTGAGAACCCAGCTCGGGATGAATAAGTAATCGTTGAGGGAACAGTGATGTCACAATCATGTTGGCCAAATGGCAGCATTTTTCAGCCTCAACTGTTGCCAGGCAAACTTCCAAGTACATTTTCTCGAACAGCCACAGCAACCTTTTCTTCCCCCTACCTATTGCTGCCAATTAAAGGACTAATATTGGGAACGGAACGTTAGGAGAGATCTCAGTTTTCAGAGTCCCAGTGTGGTACAGGTGCAGAAAGATTGAACTATGAATCAGCACATTGCTGGCAACTCTGTTTTGGGCATGCCACACTCTTTCAGCCTCAGCCCCAACACACAAAATCTTCAAATACAGGGATGGTAATAATACTGACCTGCCTTGCAGGTGGCGTTAAGGGCTTGTACCAAGGTACTTTCCAGTTACGCAATAGAAACAAACAAGTCTTGTGGCACCTTAAAGACTATTATTGCACACACTTTTGTGAACTACTGTCTACTTCACCAGATGCATGGAGTATTATCCTGAGTTCAAAATTGGGGCAAAGTATCTCTCTTTTTTTAATTGCAACATGTTTTTAATGCATTATCAACAACTTTTTTTGTGAATGACCACTGTTCGTCATGTAATATTCTCTGTACTTTTCTGCATTTCATTTCATTGTGGCCTCACTGTTTATAATTCTCCCCTCAAGCCATCTGTATATGAAACACTTCGTGTATCTGATGAAATGGACTATGATCCATGAAAGCATATGCCTTAATAAATGAGTTAAGTCTTTATGGTGCCATAACTCTTTGTTGTCTTAACAAAGTAATTACCAAAGTAATGTTAGTAAAGAGCTTTAAAAACTCTAAAAGCACTATATAAATGGTTCCAGGGCTATGGTCTAAAGGTGCATGGGTACCATGACCGAGTGAAGAAATGCCTAAAAACACTACTGGTGCTGTCTTGAGTTTCCTCATGGAAGAAATATGGAATATGAACAAAATAAGTATTAGAAGGAAATGGCTATTAAGATGGTTTAAGATATGCACAAAGAAAGATGCCTGTGATGCTGTCTAAAACACCAGCATATTCACCCAGTGCTTTTCAAGCTACACTGGCTCCCGGTGGAGTACAGGGTCAGATTTAAAGTGCTGCTTTTGACCTTTAAAGCCCTTCACAGCCTAGGACCCTTGTACCTACGGGACCGCCTCTCCTGGTAGGCACCACGGAGAGCCTCAAGGTCCATAAATAGCAACACCCTAGAGGTCCCAGGCCCTAAGGAAGTTAGATTGGCTTCAACCAGAGCCAGGGCCTTTTCAACTCTGGCTCTGATTTCTTTCCGCAGGGCCTGTAAGACAGAGTTGTTCCGCCTGGCCTTTGGCTTGGAGCCAATTTGATTCCCTCCCTCCCTCTCTTTTTTCTTTTCCTTCTCCTCCTGCGATGAGGCTACATTTTAATATTTTAATGTTCCATTATTTTAATGTTGTATTTTATTTTTGTTTTTAAGTTGTAATCATTCATCTTGTTTTTATTATTGCTTGTAAGCCGCTCTGAGCCCGGCCTTGGCTGGGGAGGGCGGGGTATAAATAAAAAATTATTATTATTATTAAAACTATGGAGCTCTGCAGGGAACCTGGTGCCTTCAAGTTCTAGTGGACTCCCATGAGCCCCAGCCACCAACTGTCAAGGATGATGTGAGCTATAATCCAACAACATCTGGAGGGCAACAGATTCCCCATCCCTGCCCTGAAGAGTCATGGAAATCATGGAACTCCAAACGTCCATCGCAAACACTGGAAAATATTTAAAATGATTTTGGCTAGCTATGAAATAAAAAATTATTTTAAATTTCTTGCTCTAGGTTTCCAGCAGTGCAGATTCCTTTTCTGTCACCCTGCATAGGGTGGATCTTTGCACAAATTGCTGGGCTAAGTATGAAACCCCACCGGAACTCTCTATCAGTTAGATCCCAAACAGTTGGCACGTCTTCTCTGTATTGATCTGATGTTAACACTGCAAATCACCACCCACTTTGCTCTCTTGCTGAAGGTTTGCAGCCGTGACAGGTACCGAAACAGGGATTACAAGAGGTTCTACTGCTACATCTTCCGAAGGCCTTTTGGTTTCAGGAGGAGTATCTCCATCCCCTGATGCCTTGAAGGACAGTTTCTGAGGTGGTAAATGCTCTGCCTCATATGCCTTAAGGGAAAGGAAATATAAAAAGAAATGTGCATTCTAGCAACAAGTATACAGAAGACAATACTGCGGCTAGCTTTTGGTTTAGTTTTATTTCAGTTTCTACCCTTTCGAAAGCACTTGCAGCATTTGAAAAATGATATAGAAACGAGAGTACCTAATGAAATATATAATATTTATTTTTTTTGCATTCCTTTTTTTAAGCTTCTAAAGCTGCAAACCTTTACCTATTACTAGGGTAGTGATATCCTATGAAAGTCAGGGAGACTTCTTTTCTGAGGAGACATGTACAGGATTGCACTAAAATGATACAATCCCATGCACGCTTTCCTGCGTAAACATGCACAGAATTGTGCTGCGTATTAACAAGAATGGTTGCTAGCATTTATGTAGTGCTTTTCAGCATTCAAAACATTACACATACATTATTTTGGTAATCCTTATAACTGCCCTTTAAGGTAAGTCAGCATTATTATCACGACTAGCAAAATCCCCATCATTATTAATGTTATGGATTGCCGTTTTCATTTATATTGTTAAGCACCTTGGACACCCATAGGTGGAACAGTGGGGTGTACATTTTCTAAATAAATGCAAAAATATGATGGGCAGACAATGCAAGACCTATATATTCCAAGGATCAGGCGCGCAGATGTTTATGCAGAGACACTTTGCATCCCTTTGGTACATCTGTCGAGACACACAAACCCCAAAATGGAGCTGAGAATTATCTTATTACCGAATGGAAAAAGGAAAAACAGAAACCAAATAACATCAGAAGACCACTGCATATATATATACAGCTGGTTTAATGAACAAAAAGCACGTATTTGGAGGTGAGAAAGGAATTCAAATGCACCTAGATGCTGCCAGCTGGACCATCTATTATATCACAACAACCTCTGTGGTTGTGGGAACATTCTCATTCATCAGCCCAGACCTACATTAAACCATGATTTCTAATCCTAATGAAACAAAAACCTTATTCGTTAACACAGTTAAAGTTGGTGCCAATGGCCATTAAATCTAAGCATGGTAAGTCAGCATATGAACAGTCTCTGTGCACCAACACATAACCTGTTACTCCATAGTTTCCAGTTCACACCTCGTTAGGGAGCTATGGATAGCTGCAGCTTCGTGGTTTGCTTTCCCAGTCACAAAAAATGGAGGTGTGTGCATGAGCACACATAAAGATCATGAATGTTCTGGCTTATTAAGTCAACATTTCAACATGGCAAGGGGTCCACTATGTCCCTTAACTGCAGTAAAGCCAGGGGCACAATATTTATTAACTTGAAACCCCTGTTATTGATTGTTTTGCAATTTTTGAAAAAATAAAAGCCTTTAAAAATTGGGAGGGGTGTGTGAAGATGCAATGTGCAACCATCTCCTAGTCATACAGCTATGCTATTCCTCCCCGCACAGCTACTAGTAAGCTAGGATTACATTTACAATGGCCCCTTGTAAAATGGGTTAGGCTTAAAGATGAGAAATTGCCCATGGCCACCTCATGAGCTTTATGGCTACTGCCAAAAAGTCAAACAATTCATCCACAGTATTAAACTTTTGCTTGTTTTTTAAGTGACTAATATTAATAGTGACAAATATTCATTCACCAGAGTTCAATTTCTCTTTTACCTGTTGTTTTTCCTTCCCTGGAGACTGCCATTGTTCACTATAGAAACACATATGGCTGTTCAGGCCCCTCTCAGTATAAAACAGCTGATTGCAGGTTGTACAAACAAAGCCATTTCCATGCTCACTCCTGTCTCCAGGAGCTCCCCCAGTTTTACTACTGATGGCAGAAATTGAAGCAAAAAGGGATGGGGGAAAAAAGTAATATTATGAAGCCTGAATTTCCAGATTGTAATTTACCCCCATAACTGTATTACATTCCCATTTACATTTCCTGCTTCAGAACCTGTTTTATGTCTTTCTGGGAAAAGTGTTTCTACAGTTCATTTAGCAGCAAACTGCTAACTAGTGAAGTAAACTCCACTGGGATATCATACATAAGTAACAATTTCTAGTGCCACCGCAGATATAATGGCTGGGATCCAGAGAGCTGCTTAGGGACCTACGGCAGCCCAGCCAAATTTTGCACTTACTTTCTTTGAACCACCAGAGCCTTGGGACATTACCACAAGCTGATTTTGAAATATCCCTCCGAGGAAGTGTTTGGTTAATGTGGAATTTGCCAACCTGGTGCCCTCCATATGTTTTGGAGAACCTCCAAAACTTCCAGAGGTAACCAGGTTGGCAAAGGCTGATTTAATGACTTTCAGCTCGCCTCTAGGTTAAGGGGGGTGGGGATTTTTTACCCTGAAGGCCATGTTCCCTTGTGAACAACCAATCAAAAGGCCAGTCCTGTGGTAAGCAGGTGCAGAGGGGAAAGCATGCAGGGCACAGAATGTAAATTTTACCTTTATACAGTTTCCAAGCACTCTCATACACCTCCTTTTCCTCCATGGAGGCAAACAAATAGCATTATCCAAGTTAAAAGGCACATTCAAGCCAGGCAAAAACACTGACTGAGGGTGCAGAGCAGGGTCAGTGAGACTTGTGTCACAATTCGCTTTCCCATCAAACCCATTTCTGGATACTCCTCTATGTCAAGTTTATTTTTTTCCGTTTTTCACTCACCTTTCCTCAAAGAAGCTCAAGGTGACGTACAGAGTTCTCCACCTCCTCATTTTATCCTCAAAACCCTATGATGTAGGTCAGACTGAGAAACTGCAACTCACCCCATGAGCTTCATGACTAAGGGCTCGTCCAAACGTCCGCTTATACCGCTGCTTACCCCCAGAGCAACCCACTCTTTATTGCTGAACAGGAGCAAACGTCAATCGGGTTTTCTGCGGATTGATGTTTGTTCTGATTCAGCAGTAAAGAGCGGGTTTTCCTGGGGAAAGGCAAGGGCCAAATGGAAAATGTCCTGGACCATTCTTCCTGGGCATGAGACAAGTGGAAATGTGGAAAAGCCCTGAGTGGGGATTTGAACTCAGGTCTCTCGTACTGTATGTAGCAAACGTTTGTTTCAGAACACTGTTAGAATGCATGGCCGCCATTGCATGCATTAAAAGAGAATTAGCTAGGCATGGCAACTGTAATTAATATTGAATCGTTCTGTAGATAGATGAAAGAGGATCTTGGGATACATTTAATGAATAGGAAAAGTAGTTAAAGTCTTGATAAAGAAAGACATGATTACATGTAAAATGATTACATGTAACCAACACGATACTCTGATGAGGGCCGATCTGACAAGCTAAAAGATTTTGATTGGTTCAGGATGATGACATTGGGTTGCAACTACTAAGATTGCTGTGATCCTTTTAATAGTGAATAGAAATCATGTGTGTAATCTGGAAGTATATAAGAAACATTACTTTGGATGTGGTTCTTTGCAGTCTCCTTATTTTTGAGGCTGTCCCTATGCACATTAGAACTTCAATAAAGGTCTCTTTTTACTTTTAGCCTGTATACTCTTCTTTTGGGTTTCTGGGAGGGATACTGCCTATCTAGGAACCCCTTTGAAATTTCTCCAACATCACCATGCCCTACTTACCAACCAAAAGGAAATTGTTCTTCCCTCACTGCATTTGTAAAGCTGTAGATATTTCCACCCTGTGTTAAAAAAAGTTAAGTACATTTATATATTTTTAAAGATAAAACATCTCCAGATCATAGAGAGCTCTACATTACTCAGATGCCCTCAGGCTTTTGGAATCATAAAACCTTTCTTGCCTACTTTTTCTCTCCTCTTCTTTACTAAGGGCCTAACTACATGTTGCACAAAATACACCACTGCCAATTGCATCAGGGTTTAAAAATTTGTTAGCATCCCCCACCCCTCATTTTGATCCGAACCACAGTAGGTGGGGAGGTTTTACCCCTCTCTTTGGAGCCAGGATCTCTTTGAAAATAGCCCCACTGCGCTACAATTAACAGTGAGGGAGGGGGGATGATCACACCAGGCTCAATGAGAACTTCTTCCTCTTGCTAACATGTCATGCAGGGAGAGTGGGCAATTTTCAGAGATCACAGCTGGGAAGGGGGTGACACAGACATGGGGAGCTAGCAGTCTGAAAGCCCAACAGTGCCCAGAGGCATCACTTTTTCCTAAATTTTAGAACCATCCCTCACCCCCATGCACATTTTCATTATGCACCTCAGCCATTTCCACCCAAACTGGCCATAGGACAAGGGCTGTTTAACCCACTTCTTGCCAGGAAGAACAGCAGCTTTGGCAGAATTTTCCACTTATGTACTCACCAACTCATTCCCATGTACACATCAACTCAAGGCCAGTGGGAATGAGCAGATGAGACATATACAGGGACACGTCTGCTTCTGCTTGTCACTCTTGCTGGAGAAAGGGGATCAAAGGCCTCTTTGCAAGTGCCTTGGCACTTATACAGGGTTCACTCTGTGAGCAAAGCCAAAGATAATCACCTATCAGGTAAAGGTACCCCTGCCCGTACGGGTCAGTCGTGTCTGACTCTGGAGTTGCGCGCCCATCTTGCTTAAGAGGCCGGGGGCCAGCGCTGTCCGAAAACACTTCCGGGTCACATGGCCAGCGTGAGAAGCTGCATCTGGCGAGCCAGCGCAGCACACGGAAACGCCGTTTACCTTCCCGCTAGTAAGCGGTCCCTATTTATCTACTTGCACCCGGGGGTGCTTTCAAACTGCTAGGTTGGCAGGCGCTGGGACCGAGGAACGGGAGCGCACCCCGCCGCGGGAATTCGAACCGCCGACCTGGCGATCGGCAAGTCCTAGGCGCTGAGGTTTTACCCACAGCGCCACCCGCGTCCTGCATAATCACCTATTAAAGGTAAAGGTAAAGGTACCCCTGCCCGTACGAGCCAGTCTTGACAGACTCTGGGGTTGTGCGCCCATCTCACTTAAGAGGCCAGGGGCCAGCGCTGTCCGGAGACACTTGCTAGGTTGGCAGGCGCTGGGACCGAGCAGCGGGAGCGCACCCCGCCGCAGGGATTCGAACCGCCGACCTTTCGATCGGCAAGTCCTAGGCGCTGAGGCTTTAACCCACAGCGCCACCTGCGTCCCTAATCACCTATTAGACCTTGCTTAATTCCAACAATGGTTTCTGCTAAAATAAATAAAATCAGTTACTGGCCAACAGCTCACACTATCTGACTAATTTTGTTAAGTTCCCTCCTAGTTCCCAGAAGCTAAAGGTAAAGGTAAAGGTACCCCTGCCCGTACGGGCCAGTCTTGACAGACTCGTGCGCCCATCTCACTTAAGAGGCCAGGGGCCAGCGCTGTCCGGAGACACTTCCGGGTCACGTGGCCAGCGTGACATCGCTGCTCTGGCGAGCCACCCAGAAGCTAGAGACTAGTATTTCCCAAACTTGGGTCTGCAGCTGTTTTTTGGACTACAATTCCCATCATCCCTGTCCTGCTAGCTAGGGATGATGGGAGTTGTATTCCAAAAACAGCTGGAGACCCAAGTTTGGGAAACATGGCTATAGGCACACCAACAGCTGCCTTGACATAAACTTTAGAGAAAGGTGCTATCTTCCGCCACCCTGACCCCACCCAATACTGTAAACGCTTAAAGAAATAAAACATGAACATGTTACGGTTTGAACATGCCTGAATCCTGTTGAAAATGGTCAGCTTTGGTTTCGCTCTGGCCCCACTATCAAATGAGGTGCTAGGCAAAGAAAAGGAAGCCATGGCCACTTGACTGGGAGAAGCCATGGGAGCTGAGTCGAACTTCAGCTTCTCCTTCCGGCGAGGTCTGCCACTGCGAGAATGCCCTTTGCAGCCTGGTTCTTTGACGCAAGCCTTACTCTTCTCTTTCTTCCTCAGTACGGGAGAGCCATTCTCCAGCTGCCTCGGCTTCCCGTATGTGTGGTTTCCCGGGGTGTTTTCGTACGTTACAGACTGGCTAGGGCTAGAGAAGTCTTTGAGCTCCAGGCATCTTTTCAAGGTCCTGGTGTGCTTGGGATGAGAGATGCTGCCTGTGCTTGCAGAAGGCACGGCAAGTAGCTGAAAGGACTGCGGAGGAGAAGCTGGCTGTTGCCCTTCTTTCTCACTGCCCAACGAGAAGTCCTTCTGAAACTGGGACAAGGCCTTTTTTACGCGCAAGGGGGACCCTTCGCTTTCAGCGGGCTCAGGAGCTGGATGAACCAAACCTGCTTGCTGCGGAAACGCACTCTGAAGTGGTTTTGCTGCCACTTGCTCAGTCTCTGCAGCTGCCAGTTGCAACGGAGCCAACAGCTGTGTGTGGGACACAATGTGCTGAGATTTGGTGATCCTTTGGAACAGGCGACCCTGGACTTGAAGCTGATCCTGATTCACAGAGGATTCCTGGGATTTCATTAAGAGCTGCCTGAACAGCGGTGTGGCCTCACCCTTCTGCAGCACACCATGCTTCATAGGATCTGGAAGCCTTGTTGCTGGCCTGAAAGACTCTTCAAAGCCACTGAGATTCGGCTCTCCAGGGATCTCCCCCTGTGACTTTAAGAGGGCTGGAGTGAACGATAAAACATCTGGGCGCTCAAAGTTCTGTGATAGAGAGTCAAAAGCATGGGAGGGTCCCACGAGGCCTTGTGAAGCATCCTGACCTGCAGCAGGTGGCATCTGAGCAAGATAAACACCATTTCCTTTACTTTGGGTGTAGGTTGGTGGCACATTTCTGACCCACTGGAAGTTGCCACTTGACTGGTGAGAGGTGGCAGGAATTTTCTGGCCTCTGAATAATGGAAAACGAGGCACACCACTGTTCGACCAATACTCCAGGGCTGTGGTTTCTAATGGAAACTGAGGTTCTGAATGTGGCTGCCTGTCTGGCAAGTTTGCAATGCTTTCTGCTGGTCCAAGTACAGATAAACTCCCAGGGTTTATGATGGTGTACACACTGGAAGAGGCGGCGTTCTTTTGACAAGGGTAAAGCTCCTTCGTCACTTTATCACTGGTGGCTTCTGTGAGCACTGCAGTACTTGTCGGCACGCAAGAAATCTGACCGCAGACAGAAGAGCAAGGCTGCTGGGATCCCCTAGAATCAGACTCGGGCTGTCCCACAGAGGTTGAAGAAGCAGGCGGGAGCTTCTGACTGACTAAGCTACTTACAAGACACCTCAACAGGTCTCTGTGGGGCAGGAGGGAATTATTAGGGGCCTGGGATTCAGGGTGAACAGCCAGCCTCTCTGCAGTTCTCATGCCACTAGATCCCACCTGGACACGTGAATCGTGGAGGGGTGGGGAGGCCTCACAAGCTTCTTCGTCCTTTAACAACCTCAAACCGTGGTGCATTTCATAATGCCGGCGCAGCGAGCGATGGTCTGAGTAACTCTTATTGCAACCTTGTTCTATGCAAATAAACGGCTTCGTTTTTTGGTGTGTCAGCATGTGGCCACTCCTGAGATGAAAGGTTAAACATTTTTTTAACAAAATTAGAATATAGAAGAGTAAGCTAATCTTATTATCACAATCAACCACTAAAATCACTTCCCATCTTGGCAAATTAAACATTTCCCCCTTAGCTTTTGTCAAGGGCAGATATTTAAACATCCCCAGAAACAATAGACATTGTGGATGTTTTTTGAATGTGCCAGACACAGAACATATTCTTTTCTACTGTCCATTGTACAACCAGCTATGCAAACGCGTTCTATCTCCTTTTCTGGGTAGTCTAACAGTGCAGCACAATGAAAATATCTGACATTAACCCGGAAGTAACTGCAAGGGTGGCTGAGTTTTTATCACAAGTATCTCTTAGAATGGTGAGTGGCACTATTTAGTGGGAAGAAACTCCAATAAAAATCCTCATTACTACATTTTTTTACATGTCTGTTTATTTGTATATATGCTAAAATTTTATATATGGATGTTTTATGATGGCCTATATTTGTAACGCCTAATAAAGGTTTGGCGGAGTAAGGCAAATGAAATCCTCACTTTTATCAACTATATTGTTATATTAGGGTAAAGCAGGGGTTCACAAACTGTGGTTATTGGACTACCAGTGGTGCACGAGCTTCATTCAGGTGGTCAGTGGCATACCCGCAATAAATATCCATATTAAATTTTAACTGTACATTTGTTAATAATTTTGTTTTTTATATTGTGTTTTTTGTCTTAAAATCTGAATTCTATGAAATGCAAATTACAATACAGGCAACTCCCATTTTGCGTACGTTTGAGGCACATGTGACCGCTGATGCGCACGACATTTTCAGCCCTGGAAGGGGGCGGGGCAGGGCAGGGTTACATGCATCCTGTCAATATTTTTGATGACCCAAAATGCACCCCCTGCATAAATGGGGAGTTGCCTGTACTATAAAATACAATATAGGAAATAACACAAGCAATAAAAATATAGTTAAAAATCACACAGTATCTAACGCAGTTCATTACAATTTTTTTACAACAGCCAGAAAAATCATTAAATAGGTCCACCAACACAACCAGTAATTTCCAAATGATCTGTCAAGGAAAAAATGGGAACCACTACATTGAATGATTTTCCGTGGTGGTGGTGGTAAAGCCTCTGCTAGTAATTACTTCAGCTGCCTTTCCTATCAGAGATGGACTGGGCAGTTAGGAGTACCTCTCTGGCCACCAGTGGCTGAGCTGCTCTGCTCTTTGAGGACAGAGCAGGCAGCATATCAAGGAAACAAGAGTTTGAAGAAGCACTGACCTAGGTATGCAGTTAGGAAAGAGGGGGGTACAAAAGAAAGCGGGTGAGAGAAAGAGAGTGAGCGAACAGAGGTGTATATGGCCAAGAGCTGCAGAAGCAAGGGAGGCTGAACCTCACATATGGATTGGAAACCTAGAATAGTTAAAGAGGCGATAAACCTTTATTTGGGCTGTGCATCAGGAGCTGCCATGGCTACCCATGACTCTGTATACCAGGCATAGGCAAACTCGGCCCTCCAGATGTTTTGGGAGTACAACTCCCATCATCCCTAGCTAACAGGACCAGTGGTCAGGGATGATGGGAGTTGTAGTCCCAAAACACTGAAGGGCCGGGTTTGCCTATGCCTGCTGTACAGTGTTACCCTGGATGGTGTCCGCAGAGCTGTACGTTATAGCATTTCCCTAAGCAGTAAAGGCTCCTATGTACTACAGGGACTCCACCCACCCAGGTGGTCCATTTGGCTGTCTTTACTAGGAAAGACTGAAAGGACGTCCCGAGTCACACTAGAACTTTGCCCAGAAGTAATAATCTTTAACTAGTTTTGATTCCTACAGCTGAACTCCCAATACTATCACTTCAGACTGCAGATGGGGGCTCACATGACAGTGTTCCTCCACACACACAAACAAACAAACAAACAAACACAACCTTGCATATATAAAACTAGATGTCAGAGGAAAAGATTCTAGCCTAGCCTTTTCCTTGACATTCTATATTTCTAGCTGCCATTTTCTGGTGCTGTACTGAGAAATATTCCATCATAAAAGCTTCCATGTCCAGTCTGAAGTGATAAAGAGTCCAGGTGCATGTTTACCATAGTAGTGAGAAATAGCCACAGATCTCTGGCTACAGGTCTCTAGTTTTTACACAAATTTCTGTTACAATTTCTCTGCTCCGGAGCATAGGACTGTGGTTAATGTAAAGGGAGGCATACTTTTGTCCTGTGCTCAAAGGAAAGGGGGACTCAAATGTCTCTCAGAATTCCACTTCTTTTTGCTTAAGATACTTTTCCTGTGGTATCGCTGCAACCACATCTCACCAAGTAAGTGCTCTGATTTTCTGAAGGCCAAATTATTTCATGCATCACAGAGTAAATTAGAAAGATTTTCTCTCCTCAATACTAGGAGCCTCTTCCACCACCAGAATCCTGCCTGAATGATGGAACTTGAAAACTTCACTGTATTACAGTGCTGTCTGCTCACACAGTAGTTCCAAAGCAACTCCCTGGGTAGTGTCACCATTTTCTTAAGTGGAGGCAGATTATGTCTTGCATTACTAAGGAATACTAGGTCTATGTGCATTTGTATCAGGCCCTAGCCAAACTAGATCAAGCCAAATTTCTACAGTAGCAGAAACTGTCTATGCATTTAAATCAGTTTTACTGGCAAACAGATACATACAGGTGGTCCTGGCGCTTAAATGCTTTGCTGCAGATCTTACAGACATGTTTCCGTTCCTGGCTGTGAGTCACATAGTGTTTGCTGAGAGAGCTAGTGCTACTGAAAACCTTTCCACAGAGGCTGCAATCCAGGAAAGGGGCTTGAGGGGAGTTTTGCTGGTGCTTTCCTCTCCTTCCACTGCCAGAACTGGATCTGCCTCCTTGCTCCACTTCTTTCGGTGCTGAAGGGGCAGGAAGTCCCAATTCTATGTAAGTAAAGACAACTTTTAGTTCATAGCATCTGGCTTTGTACAGTCAATGACAGTGTGAGCAATTAAGTATCTGGTTCAAATCTCAATGTCACAAACCCATTAGGCAGCATTTGGCAAGCCACTTACTTCTCAATCTCCACATCTTATCCCATCTGCACCATGGGATAATAAAATTGACCTACCTTGTAAGGTTGCTTTTAAAAAAAAAGTGATATAATGAACATGACACTCACGAAAAATACCATATAAATGCCAAGTATGACTCCTTGCATTTTCAAGGTGAGAACATCAATGGAACATTGAGGGGCTTAATTAACAGAGGTTCAGAATTCAGGTAGGTAGCCATGTTGGTCTGATGCAGTCAATATATATATATATATATATATATATATATATATATATATATATATATATATATATGTTTTGGTGTCCTCGGGTGTCTTCCCGTGTAAAAGTTGGGGTGTCTAGGCGACGTTTCGACGAGGTCTCACTCGTCATCTTCAGGCTGGTGCTTTCGGCTTCTTGTTACTGGAACAGAGCGGGATCTCAATGTTTGAGTTCCTATAAATACTGTAGAGGGGGTGTGGTGTCCTATAAATACTCTACAGTATTTATAGGAACTCAAACATTGAGATCCCGCTCTGTTCCAGTAACAAGAAGCCGAAAGCACCAGCCTGAAGATGACGAGTGAGACCTCGTCGAAACGTCGCCTAGACACCCCAACTTTTACACGGGAAGACACCCGAGGACACCAAAACCTGCATTCCTGTACCCGTGAAAATCTACGAAAGCATATATATATATATATATATATAAAATTGTCCAGTAGCACCTTAGAGACCAACTAAGTTTGTTCTTGGTATAAGCTTATACCAAGAACTTAGTTGGTCTCTAAAGTGCTACTGGATGATTTTTATATATTTTGACAGGTTCTGAAGAATCTCCCCTCCCCAAATTATTTCTGGGGAGCTTCACATATGTAGCTCCCTCAGTTACTGGTGAATGTTCCTGGCAGCAGAAAACAGGGTGCACATACTAACTTTGGGACTGGTATTCGCTGTGGAAGCAGACACAGTAAACAAATCCCGTTCTCTTCTCAGTCAGCAGAAAAAACCCCAGGTGCATTAACTATGGATTCTCCTGCGTGCTGGTTCTTCATAAAAAGGATCCTTTTAAAAGCAATAGGGATGAGCCCATTCAACACAACAGGATAGGAGCAGGCTGCTCCGAGGAGGACTGAAGCCCTGACAGTTCCATTTCTTCCTCAATTCTAAATACTTTCAGAAGGGAACACCCGTTACCCCTGTTATTAAACCAACTACACAAGATGCTAAAGCTTGTTAAAACCAACAACAACTGTTCTTGTTAAAAAATGTCAATAATGTTTATAATGATGGTGATGGCGATAAACTGTTTAAATTTCTTTCCCCAATGCAATTATTTTCTTCCAGCGATGATTTAGCAATATTGAACTGCTTAGAGGTTTTACTATAATCAACTGGTATGGAAATTTCATAAAATGAACATAATGTCAAATAGCATTATGGGGGGGCGCAGAGGTATAAAAGGAGAATTCCCTGGATGCCAAGATCCAGGTTTGGGGCAAGTCCTCTTTGGTGAGAGGAACCACAGTAGAGATTTAAAACCACAAAATATGAAGCAAAGTAAAGCATGGAATTACAGGCTGTTGGACCTTTAATATATTCCCTTCTAAGTTCCTTCCACAGGGACGCGGGTGGCGCTGCGGGTAAAACCTCAGTGCCTAGGACTTGCCGATCGTATGGTCAGCGGTTCGAATCCCCATGGTGGGGTGAGCTCCCGTCTTTCGGTCCCAGCTCCTGCCCACCTAGCAGTTCGAAAGCACCCCTAAGTGCAAGTAGATAAATAGGTACCGCTTTATAGCGGGAAGGTAAACGGCGTTTCCGTGTGCTGCGCTGGTGCTGGCTTGCCAGAGCAGCTTCGTCACGCTGGCCACGTGACCCGGAGGTGTCTCTGGACAGCGCTGGCCCCCGGCCTCTTAAGTGAGATGGGCGCACAGCCCTAGAGTCGGACACGACTGGCCCGTACGGGCAAGGGTACCTTTACCTTTAAGTTCCTTCCAAAGTTTAATTATACCTAAGGATACTGGTTATCCCACAATATTTTATGAAGCTTTGTATCCTGATCCACCCAGCAGTCTCAGAGCATGTTAAGAGTGTATAGCAAAGCAAATACAGGTATAAAAACAGGCTTAAAGCAAGCCCAGGTTACATGATTCCATCTCATACCATTTTTAACAGTAACTGTACTACCAGCAGCAAACGTCTTAGAGCACAACACACAAACACTTAATTCTATATGTGTGCGCATGAGTGTATGTCAAATATCCTAAACACTCCAATGCATTCAGAGCGTTGGAAAATTACCCAGAATACCCAGATCTCTAGTATAAACACACAGGATTTACATTTTTGCTGCAGGGTGGAATGAAGAACAAAAACTGCACATAAATGAAGTACATATACAACTCAAGAGAGCATGGGTAGACCCTGCTGAATTTTAAAGTATTCTTTTGCCTCTTATACAAGCACCCTTTCTGCACTGCTAATGTGGTCATATCACAAACAGGTGTGGGAACTTCTGGCCTTCTAGAAACATGCACCCTCCTCCTCTCTAGTAACTATTTAAACCAATACTGAACTTTTTAATAAGAGTTAACCTCTTATTGCCAAACTGCTTGCTCATGAACCAGACCCACTGATTTCACAGCTAATTAGTTTTGAGGTTCTATTTTATCTGCTTTTAGGATTTTGGCAGTAAATTGAGTGCCTAGTTAAAAAATCCATTCAGGTAATTAAGTTAAAATTATGAAGGTAGCGTAGCATTCCCTTCCTCTAAAACGGAGGCCTTGCATTTGTTCAGCATTACTGCACCTGATCAACAAAGCTCATTCCTGACAACCAAAATTATTTCATTGTTCTTACTGGAGCACTACTGCACTGTCAATTTTGTTCCATTTTAAATTTATCTAAGCTACTCTCCATTCACATATCCCCATTACTGCCGATCTCTTTTAAGAACTGATTCCCACTTCATATATTACCAAAAACAACCAGAACCCAACACAGCTATGGTATGATATGTGCATATTTCATTGCATATAAGATGGAGCTGAAATAAAAGCATTTCAACCCAAGCCTAGCAGCATGTAACGTTCAGCCAACTTCATCTAATGCAGGTATAATTTCAAGGAGATATAATCTTCTGAAGTGCTGTGTTGTCAATTAAATGCTTCAAATAATAGAAGCACCTAATCCCAACAATGATCACAGTGGACTGTTGTTTTGCCCAACAAACTTAAGACCTGAAAATTTCACGTCTTAACTTTTCACTGCAGATTTTAGAGTCAACCATTTCAACTGAAAACTTAATTGTGGAGAAAACATCAAGAGCTACAAAGGTTCAACAGGATATTAATTCTTTGATTTAAAAGGAAGCTAAGGTGTTCATTCCCAACAGTTAGATTTGCTATGTTTCTTCAGTGTAGCTTTTTTCCCAGCTGCAGCTGGAGCGTGCACTGCAAAGACTCCACAGAGAGCATTTCCTTTATCCTGGATGCAATTGAAAAGAAACTAGACAGAAGGGGAACATATTCTTATCATATTGTAGTGTAGTCATCTTTATCTATTATTTTTTCCAAGGAGCAATAAATGTCTCATGGCACTTTACAGAAAAATTAAGTTGATGACATTATCCCAAGAAAGTGTTCCAAGAGATGAGTTTTGTTTCTCAGTTGCTCCACTGAAAAACTAGGCTGGTATTTGTATTTGCTTTTGGGAATTTTGTACATTTTTACCTTGCCAAAAGTGCTATTTCCCCTACCCTTAAGAAAAATACCCTCATTTCAAAATCTCAAAGTCTACACACACTGTGATTATGCATTAACACCACATCGCCATACTGAAAGAAACAGGCAATACTCATGAAGACAACATCGCGTTGTATCAAATCTGAATGGCTAATACAGCATATGTGATTTTCCAGTGCAAATTACTCTAACATATTAATATATTCATTTATACCTCCACATCATAAAACATCAGGGCAGTGTAGAGCAATATAAAATGATTAAAAAATATTAAAAGCAATACAGAATAGTAATTAAAATGACAGGCTATTCAACAAAACTTTAAACAACCACGTGGACC
The DNA here is from genome assembly GCF_964106915.1 of Podarcis gaigeae. NCBI lineage: Eukaryota > Metazoa > Chordata > Lepidosauria > Squamata > Lacertidae > Podarcis > Podarcis gaigeae. The sequence goes on from NC_139684.1 coordinate 85,598,780, forward strand.
TGTTGGCATTAAAAAGTCAAGAGATGCCTTAACAGTCACGTGAGGATGCGTAAGATTCCCCTCCCCAGAAAAAGGGGACAATAAATGCAAATTTCTCCTTACAAACCTGCACACCTATGATCTTTATCAAAATTTTGTATAACTTAATTATTTCTTACAAAATGCTTCGGGATCCGTACCTTCCACAAAACAAGCCATGGTCTGCAGGTCCCTAGCAGATGCCCATTGTACATTCAAAGACATGCATCTCCCATTCATACTTCACAATCCTTGTTGTGCAGAAACACCAGTGTGCACATGGCACTGAAGTGTGAAATGGAACAATTACTACGTAGTCCCATTTCGGAGAGGAGTGCCTTGACCAGAAAAGGAACCCATAGCTGAATGGAAAAAAGAAAGCTTTCCAGGTTCTATTTAGGCATGCTTCCTCGGACTCGGCCCTCCAGATGTTTTTGGCCTACAACTCCCATGATCCCTAGCTAGCAGGACCAGTGGTCAGGGATGGTGGGAATTGTAGTCTCAAAACAGCTGGAGGGCAGAGTTTGAGGAAGCCTGTATTTAGGCAAAGATGGGGAACCTGGGACTTTCCAGATGCGGTTGGATAACTGTTCTCATAACCTCCGACCACTGGCCATCCTGGCTGAGTCTGATAGGAGTTGTAGTCCAACATTTGGAAAGCCGGTTTTCGCATTCCTGTCTTACACATTTTGCCACATGGGTTATTTACCACTGTAACCAGGGTTACTCACCATGCAAGAGTGGCCGTGAGTCTGCGTCACAATCATCAAGGAGTTTAGTAGAATCACAGTCCTTCACCGAGTACAAAGATAAGGTGTCAAGATTGTCCTCCAAGGAGTCATTATTCATATTTGTGGCTGAAAGGCTGGGGTCCACATCCAAGTTGCTCAATCCTGAATAAATCATGTCTCTCATATCTGGACACAGATCGTGGCCGAAATTATCACTGCAGTCCAAAGCCTGATTTCCTGAAAACTCATGAAGCTGCATCTCAGAGTGGAGCGAACTTTCATCACTGAGGTGGTACTGGTCCATATTCAACCACCTTCTGTTTTTGTAATTTGGGTCAAGGTTTCTAAACAAAAGATCGAAATGGGAAAGAGCAAAGGGGCTTTGAATCAGAGTCACAAGTGTTGAACAGTTTTGAAGAATCATAGGTATGCACAAGTCAGAGCAATACCCGGACTCATGCCAATTTTACGTCTAAAGAAATATTCTGTATAGATTCTAAAGCAATTTGCCATTGTTTAGGTTGTATAGTACACTCTTAATTCCCTGTTCCATTCTTCTCTAACCTGCTGATTGTCTACTTTATGAGCTTCCAATAATAGTAATAATAATTTATTATTTCTACGTTGCCCATCTGACTGGGTTGTTCTAGCCACACTGGAGCTCAAACAAATGATAAAACCACAGTAAAACATCAAGCATTAAAAACTCTCAATATATGCATTTATAAAAACTAGTAACTGGTTTTATATTTTGCAACCAACCAATTATTTCCATCCAGCAGTTCAGACGATGATAAAGCACTCAAAGTTGATGGACCATAAACAGACACTGAAGTGGGCTGTTACTGAAAATATTATTTAATATTATAAATTTATGGTACAGTATTTCCTAAAAAGTATACATTGCTTGACTGTGAAAAAAACTCAAAAATGGTTTACAAAAAGCTAAGACAATAATATCAAGAAAAAATTACAACCCTATTTTAAAACATACTGAAATACTGAAACAGATTAAAATTACCCTTTAATGTTCATTGGTAATTAGTATCTAACCCTCAATGAAGAGTCATTGTAAAAATTCTTATCTATTCTTATCAGCTAATCTACTGTATTAATCCCACACTTTACCCACTCCAAAAAAAGGGTTGCCTCCATATCTTCAAATGAGGGTTACCCCATGATTAAATTAAGCATGATCATACAGATCAAACTGACGCTTGAAGTCTTATTACAATCAAGCGGTATACAAATATTGTGAAATAAATAGCATATCTAGGGATTTGGGTTCCTACTGTTATTTCTCAAATGATCAAATTTAATTTGCCGGTAAATAGCTTAATAACAAAAATCTTCACTGAAATTTAGTGTTTGGGATGAGTTTCACATATAAGATGAATGTACTGCCACAAATAATAGATGTACTGCAATATAGGTAGGTCTACAGATTCCCCATGAGCATTTTCAAAAGATTAATATATTATTTTGGCTTAGTGTTACATGTGAAGCTGTCCATAATAACTTACTGCCCCAAGAGATTAGATTGCGTACCTCATTATTTATGTTCCACCAATGGCTATATACTTACCACCACTACCCAGAAAAAAAGGTTGTTATTTTATGTGGCTCTCTGGATTCTTTTTGCAGTTTTGCTGTTTGAATATACAACTGTTTATTATTCTAGGTTTCTACAGGATTTTCATTCTTTTTAATGTATTGTGTTCTTCTGCATTGCAAGCCTAGGCCTTAAAAGGTGGGCCATAAACATCCCCATATATAAATAAAAAGTGGCAAATTCTTTTTTTAAAATGTACATACATGTTTAGAACACTACAATATATGACTACTATCTCTAGGCTTAACAGAAATGTAAACATGATAAATTTTGCAAAAAGGGGCAAGAGTTTACATATACAAAACTATGCATGGTGACTCCTATTTTGCAAATGCTTCTATTTAAAAGTAGCTTACAGGTATTATTCACCAAGGATTAAGCAAAGTTCATCAGCACTTCTTTCTGTCTTCACAATTATAACTGGATATTAGCAGCTGCCATTCAAAATTCTAAAAGTCCAGTATTATTAGGCCATAGCTGATTTTGTGAAAACTCTTGGAAAGGTGTGCTCTAAGGATAGAATGAGTAGAGAATTGTTTAAATTCATATCCATTAAGAAGAATGACATTGAGTATTTATGGCTCCTCCTTATTATCAACAGAATCAACTCAACCTTTCTTCGTAAGACAGGGTGCGTATACAAATATATTTAAAGTCTTCCAGCTGGATCAAACAGACAAGGGTACACAATTTTTAACTGCACGTTGGGAGGAAATATTTGTTGCTGTAATGCTGAGAGGCACACCATCTCTTAATTTGGGATGGAGAGAGAAAAAGGAAATATTCTTTGCTGGTTGTGGGCATATTATTAAATGGAATTTTATGACTATATAATGCTCTGTATCCAGGCACTGTAGACATAATGCCACTTACAACCTATGCATTTCATAGCACCCAACATTCCAGAGCAAAGGACCAAGGTACACAAACCACTGATGCTTGTAGTGCAGGCTTATAAAAGCAAAAAGGTGTTAGGGAAATATCTTAATTTCACAGGATAAAAATAAGGAACTTTTTTTTAAAGCCTGCTCATAGCAGTGGGGAATAGAAACTTGACATACAAATTGACAATCAGAATTTTATCATGCAGATATTTTTAGGTCATGCTTTCAAATGATAAGGTGTGATTACTGATAAAAATATTATTTATTTCCCAGCTACACTTAAGCGGGTCGGGATTCCTTATCCCATTCATGTACCAAGAGCAAACACCAAACAAATTTACTTCTCTTTTTAGCTGTTGCACAATTATGAAGTGCTCCCCTCAAAAAAATCCAAAGCTTCAGGATCTTTTAGAAGTTTTGCAGTATTTTTATGTTTGGGTTTCCCTTGAGAACGAGAGAAACCCAGGAAAGCTAATTTTTAACTCAGTAATGGAATACGCTGAAAATATTACAAATGGATTACCCCCCGCCGTAGCACCTTTTCTTGAAGTATACATTATTTTGCACTTCCTTCAGTATATAAAGTGGTGTATATAAACCTATGTTTAAGTTTTAGCATAGGCAAACTTATTTACTAGATTGCTTAAGTGGCAGCTTAACTGAAACCTTTCCACCGGTTGACACCCGTGGTTTTTAGCTGTTCTCTTGCATTTCACTGCTTTTCTCTCCTATCACAAAATTCCACTGAAAAGCAATGAAACGTAACACAGGGCTTCCCTTCCTAAGAGTGCAATCCTTTGCACGACTACTCCAAAGCAAGCCCTGTTGAATCGAATGAGCCTTAACTAACCCCGGGGTAGTAAATGGGGCTATATAAAAGCATTGCAGCCTTAACCTCTCTATCGCATCTTGAGCCTTAAAAAAAAACAGGTGCAGAGAAAACCCTAAAAACCTGCTGCAGCACTTGAAACGCTGTTATGTGTTTTTAACCCTGGCGAAGGGGCAGGATCCGAATTAAGATTCTCTTTCCCAACGGTGCCAGGGCTTCATATTCTTCTCTACAGGAGGGGGGGAAACACAGCAACGGGAAACTTTCCCAGGAAGCCCTAGAAGTGGCAGCCCCCCAGTTCTGAGCAGTTAAAAGTGGGGTGGGGAGCCCCCTTCGCCAGCAGCCCCCTTCCCCCTAACAAAACGGAGGGTTGCAGCGACCCCCATAGAAGTATGTGCAACCGACCCCACCCCGCTTTCCAGAGACCCGCTGGGCCTCGCTTGTCCCCACAGGGGAGCAACTGCCACGGGGCGCGAATGGGGGGTTGGGGGGGGCGCATTTGCACAAGTCCTCCTTCGTTGAGGTGAGGCGGGAGAGCCCCTTACCACAGATGGAAAAGCTCTCTTCGTCGCTCCTGACACAAATGGGGACCTGGTGTGGGGAGAAGGACCTGAAGTGGGGCGAGGAGCCTTCCTGCCCCCTACTTTGCAGAGGGGAGCGGGTCTCCCTCCTGAGGTGGTGGGTGGGGGCCTTGCTCCTCAATGGTGGTGGTGGTGGAGCGGCCTTGGGGGGCGAGGGACGGTTGCAACCTGCACCTGAGGGGGCGAGGGAGAGAAGAAAGGAGCCTTCCCTGAGGAAGGGGAGCGAGAGAGCGAGAAGGGCGCGCGCGCGCGCACAGGCAGAAACAGGCCGCTGCTTTACCCGTCGTCGCGCGCCCCGCTCTCCTCCTCCCCCTCCCTCTCTATTTATTTATTTAGTCCCCTCCCCCTCCTCCTCTTCTTCTTCTGCTGCACGCGCGGGCCACGCCCAGACGCCGACTGGGGCCCGCCCACGCGCGCCTGGCGCCCGAACGGGCTCGAGGCTGGAAGGGGAGGGCGGGGCAGGACGACAATAAAGCGGCGCTTCGCTCGCTCGCTCTACGCGGGGAGGGTGTAAGGGGGGGGGGAGTGAGGGTACGTGCGTTTTGGCGGGAAGGGGAAGGGAGTAGCCGGTAGCCCGGCGCCGCCATTTTGTGAGGAGGTTGGCAAGGCGCGAACAACCTTCCCCCGACTTACCTAGTACAGCTACGTGAGGGGAGGATAAGGAGGGGATGGAGTCGTGGAGGGGAAGCTGTGAGGGAATGAGGTACGGGGGGGGGGGGGAAACGCCGCCGGAGGTATGGTGTGTCATCTCGTCGCGCACCGTTTCCGTGAGGGGATATTTTACGGTTTTTTTTTTTGGGGGGGGGTTGCCCCTCACATTTGTATACCGCCCTGTACGCGCCACAGGTGTCGGGGCGGTTACCACATATGACAAGATGAAAAAACACGTAATAAAATAATGAAAAATCCCCATTTATTTATATGGGCGGTTACCACATAAAATGACATGATCAAAATACATAATAAAAACAAAAACCCCGGTTATTTATATGGGTGGTTACCACATAAAATCACAAGATCCAAATACATAATAAAAACAAAACCCAATTTTATATATATTTCTATTCCATCCTTCATCTGAGGATCACAGGGATGTGTGTGTGTGTGGTATTTACACATGCATAGTGCATAACTGCAGTGATAGCAAGTGTCAGTCCTTTATTGCTATTAATTTATCCGGCGGATTTGTACCCTGCTCTTCAGCCAAAAAAGGCTCCCGGTGCGCCTTACATGAAATCAAAACAAGACACTCCTTGCAGGCTTACCTATAAATGAATTAAAGATACAGCACACAAGGGGAAAGGGCCAAGGAGGGAAGGGGAAAATAAAACTCCAAACTCAGGCACCAATTTCTAGATCAATTCTATAAAATAGTCGGTGCTGGCATCCGCCTGTCTTGAGACGGTGGCGTGTATAAATGAACAAAGGTGGTGGGATAGGAAGAAATAGGCCCTGATAATCTAGATTAAAATCTGTATATTTATGTAATGATAAACATCATGTAGCTATATAGGCATTTTCTGGCCTACTTATAAAGTAAAAATAAATACTAAAAGTGTGAAACAAAAAATTGGGGCGGGGGGTACTTGAGACAAAACACAAAGTAAGAAGAGCGACAGGAGGGCAAGGGAGACCCTTAAGAGTTTAATGTCAATTGAGATGAAGGTGAAGTGAAGAAGTGAGATTTTATTCAGATATTTACATGTGCCAATATCGGGAATGAAATCGATGCCAGGAAGTAAAGCATTCCATTAGTAGAGAGCAAGGAAAAAAACATTGCTAAAATACTGTTTTAAAATGGTCCCACGCACTTAAGTCTCAAATTACTGCTTCAATCCAAATTGGTTTTGTTGTATGTATCAAGTTTCATTTCAGTCATCAGAGCAAGTAACCTCCCAGTCCTTTAAATGCATCTAATTCCAGTGGCGTCAGTAGATTTAGAGCCCTACTACACATAGGATCAGGCTCTAATTCTACAGGATAATACACACTGAACCTAGAAATAAACCCCAGGGTTTATAACAGGGCTTACTACCGGTATTTGGAATATATATATGGGATTGCACAGTCAATTACAACTAAATTAAGCCCATTGATTTCAGTGGCACTTTAGCACAACTGGCTTTATTTGGACTATATATGGTTTGCCAACTCCTTTTTCTGGTAACGCTTCTGAATGGCAAATAGAAACTCAGAAAGCTGCTTTTGCTGGAATAGAGATGCAGCGATGGGGAAAGCTTTAAGTTCTGGATATCTGCTTATCAAGAAACAATTAAAAGAAATTGCCAGAAAAGGAAGCTAGGAGCTGCAATATACGGTACCCTCAGTGAAGCTGTAGGTGATGATAGGAATTAAAACAAGGGTCTGTCCTCATCGCATACACAGCAGGGAATGAGGATCCACTTTTTAGTGCAAAAGGTGTGCATGGATGTGGAAAATATACTCTGCCCCAAGGGTGAAACTAAGCTTTATTTGACCCAGGTCAAAGACCCAGTTTGGCACCCCTACACGCATGCAGCCTGTCCAGTGTATACAGGCAAAGTAGTGCTACTGAATCTTTTCAGAGCTTTTGTACCTTTAATTGAAAGCTTCCTGGTTGCAGGTTTTAGCCATTTTAGTTGTTCATGTTAATTGTGCCTGGTGCATTAGTGATGAAAATCCATTTAATTCCTCCAGTGTAAATTTTTGTTTTCATTGAAATCAATTTAATTCCTGATTTTTCTCTCATGTTTTTGATGTGAAATACTGGTATTTTACTCTATTTATATATTTTCTTACTTTCTTTAAGAAATAGTATTATTGATAACAATTATATTCTGATTTTAAGTCCTGCTTTATTATTATCATTATTATACCTTCCTACAATTTAGTAAATTACGGTAATATGATGACCCTATAAACAGCTGACCTAATTTTAATTCAGAAGAAATATTGTTCCGTTTCAGAATATTTATTTATTGTTCGACATCTCATAAAGTGAGTTCTCTGGTGTTGTTGTTGTTGTTTAGTCGTTTAGTCGTGTCCGACTCTTCATGACCCCATGGAGCAGAGAAGCCAGGCACTCCTGTCCCCCACTGCCTCCCGCAGTTTGGTCAAACTCATGCTGGTAGCTTCCAGAACACTGTCCCACCATCTTGTCCTCTGTTGTCCCCTTCTCCTTGTGCCCTCCCATCTTTCCCAGCATCAGGGTCTTTTCCAGGAAGCCTTCTCTTCTCATGAGGTGGCCAAAGTCTTGGAGCCTCAGTTTCAGGATCTGTCCTTCCAGTGAGCACTCAGGGCTGATTTCCTTAAGAATGGATAGGTTTGATCTTCTTGCAGTCCATGGGACTCTCAAGAGTCTCCTCCAGCACCATAATTCAAAAGCATCAATTCTTCGGCGATCAGCCTTCTTTCTGGTCCAGCTCTCACTTCCATACATCACTACTGGGAAAACATAGCTTTAAGTATACAGACATTGTATAAAACCAATTAAAAACATCACACTGAAGCCCCACGATAAATTTTAAAAATCTCATCCGCTGTAAAAATTCCAGTACAAAAAGTCCAAAACAATAAAATACAATACAGGTCACAGGTGCTAAAAAGAGCCAGCAACATGGGATCTAAAACCACCATCCATACCACAGGGACTAAAATAGCAAGAACTTAAGCAGTCTGGGAGAATAAAATGTCTTAAAAAGATAAAGGGACCCCTGACTGTTAAGTCCAGTCGTGGATGACTCTGGGGTTGCAGCGCTCATCTTGCTTTGCTGGCCAAGGGAGCCGGCGTTTGTCCGCAGATAGCTTCCGGGTCATGTGGCCAGCATGATTAAGCCGCTTCTGGCAAACCAGAGCAGCGCACGGAAACGCCGTTTACCTTCCTGCCAGAGTGGTACCTATTTATCTACTTGACGTGCTTCCAAACTGCTAGGTTGGCAGGAGCAGGGACATGAGCAACGGGAGCTCACCCTATTGTAGGGTATTCGAACTGCTGACCTTCTGATTGGCAAGCGCTAGGCTCTGTGGTTTAGACCACAGCACCACCCGCGTCCCTTAAAATGTCTTAGTCTGGCCTTATAGGATAATAGGGGTGTTGGGTGAGTTTCTTTACAAAGAGTGTTTCATAGCGAAGGAGGCACCACAAACAAGGCCCTTTCACTTCAAATTGCAGGGACACATGATACATGTTCTAATGCAAATGGCAATTGCTCCCCTGCCAATAATAATGGTCATTCTAACCCATACCAATGGGGAAAGGGCGGGCAGGATTGCATTACAGTGCTGTTACTCTATTCCTGCTGGGAAAACAAAAATCTGGAGTCAGCTATATCTTTAAAAAAAAGAGCGAGAAAGGAAGAGGATAAAAAAGGGATCACCAATACAACAAAGTTAAGTGTCCAAATCTAGTTGTAAATTTGTTATCTTCTGCCTATCTGCTCCTTTTTACTGTATAATAGCGGTTAGAGGACTACAGCCATTCCTGGACAAGGGATAGCCCGACCTCTGCAGTCCAAGCATTGGTCATCTTGAGGCTGGATTGCTGCAATGTGCTCTATGTGGGGCTGCCCTTAGGTTGAGTTCGGAAGCTCCAGCTGATGCAGACTGCTGATGGGAGCTTCTGGCCAAGGACACATGGCACTTTCGTTAAAGCACCTACACTGGCTGCTCATCTACTTCTGAGCCAAGTTCCTTGTATAAATTTACAAAGCCCCAAACAACTTGGGTACCCCCACGATTGCCTATATTCCAGCTTGATTACTGGAATCATCGTTAGGAGCATCGTTAATCATTCCCCAAATTGGTACTCTGCCAACAGAGATTCAGTGAGTTCCTTTTGTCCCAACTTTTAAATGCATGCCGAAAAACATTTTATTCTACTAGGCCTGCATAGGCAATTCAGAATACATATGCCACAATGGTTTATTAATGCTTGCTTTAGACTTTTGCTTTTTAATTGCTTTTAATTTTTATGATTTTAATCTTTTTAATGTTGTAAACTGTTTTGACATGTTTTGTGATTTAGCAGTAAATGAATACGTCTATAAATAAAAATAAGTAAACAAGTATGCAATGGGACTATTGCCAGTTTAGTGCTTTTCAAATTTTGAAGCACCAAATTCTTGAGTAAATAGGACAGACTTCCCCAGCTGATATTATCTGGAAGAGAACATTAACCTTTATTGCACAACCAGCAGACAAAAAGAATCCTCTCTGAAGGCAGAAGTACTTCCTACAAGCTTAGCTGCTGCATAGAAAATGCAGTCTCTCAGGTACACTTGTCCCAGATTGCTTAGGACTTTATAACTCAAAACCAGCTTTAAGTTGTTAGAATTTTGACTGTGTCCAGAGACAAACTGGGACCCAATCAAGATTACATGTTGGGTTCATAATTTGCCCAGGTAAGCAAGGATGTGGCAACTGAAACTGGAGCAATCTCAACAAACTCTTTTCATAAGAGATGTCAGTATAGGTGTAATGAGCTTGTTATGCTGTGTCCCAGCATCTTAAAAAGTAGAGACATCACCTTGCAGACAAAGGTCCATATAGTAAAAGCTCTGGTTTTCCCAGTAGTGATGTATGGAAGTGAGAGCTGGACCATAAAGAAGGCTGATCGCTGAAGAATTGATGCTTTTGAATTCTGGTGCTGGAGGAGACTCTGGAGAGTCCCATGGACTGCAAGATCAAACCTCTCTGGAAGGACAGATCCTGAAACTGAGGCTCCAAGACGTTGGCCACCTCATGAGAAGAGAAGACTCCCTGGAAAAGACCCTGATGTTGGGAAAGATGGAGGGCACAAGGAGAAGGGGAAGACAGAGGACGAGATGGATGGACAGTGTTCTCGAAGCTACAAACATGAGTCTGACCAAACTGCGGGAGGCAGTGGAGGACAGAAGTGCCTGGCATGCTCTGGTCCAGGGGGTCACGAAGAGTCGGACACGACTAAACAACAACAACATGCTGTGTCCCAGAAGAATCTAGCCTCCTTGTTGTAAACTGAAGTTTTCAAAGGCTTAAAAAACTGCCCCACGTATAAATACATTGTACTAGTCTAGCCTGGATGTTCCTTGCAGCATAACCATTGCAGTACTGCAAATGTACAGCTGTTGCTCATGTGTTGTATAGAATCCAGATGTCTTTCAAGGTAGTGCCTCTGTTGAGAATAGATCTCATCCAAATCACTTGTGTCTAGGGGTTGTGATTTTCCTTGTTTTCCCTATCAGTAAGTGTGGTGTGGAACAAGGCTTGACAAGCATAGGCCTACGGCATATCTAGAGATAAGCAGCCCTACTCCCCTCCCCACCTACCCAGCATGCCCTGGGAGTGTAGGAAGTTGCTTTACACCAAGTCAAGCCATTGACCTCCCTGGCACAACGTTTTTTGCACTACTGTATTGGCAACAACTCTCGTTTCAGATAAGGGGAATTTGGAGATAAGAGGACTGAAACAGGAACCTTCTGCATGCAATGCACATACGCTCCACCAGTGAGTTTCAGGTACTCCCCGATCCATACAATTCGTTGTTGTTTTTACAAGTTTAGTTTTCGAAACGTGTTCAGAATGTCTTCCCACTGTCTTGCTCAGGCGCGAGTGTATCTGTGCACATTTGTTAAAAAAAAAATGCTTAAAAACTAACATTAGCAAAATAACTCCCACTGTAAAATCCTGCCATATTGTGAACTGCATAGTAGACTGTACGGCTGCAATGGCTCTTGCTTCCGAGATGCAATCCCAGGCGCAATCGGAGTGTTATCCCAAGCTACAATCCGTGATCGAGTCCAAAGTTAAACGATTTCTTATTCGTTATTAATGTATTGCATTTAAGTTCACCGGCAGTAGTGGAACGGCACGTTTGTTTTGTTTTATGAAACTGCAAATGGCCATGTAGAGCAGAAAACCCTCTTCAATCTCTTCCTTTCTCAGCTTTTTTATTTTGTTTTTTTAAAAAACTCCCAATCGGATATGTTACAAAAACGCTGAGGAAAACGTGGTTTTTCTGCTCCATTGAAATGATCCGGGAGAGCAAAGCTGCTAAAATCCTGCCTTCTTTAAAAACTCTCACCGTGCTCGTTTGCCTCCACGCTCGCAGCTCTGCCTTTTATAGAGCACCAAAGCGAGTCCCACCCAAGTTTAAACAGAATGTAAGAGATAATTCAAATCCAGCCAATCGCAGGGTATAAACATAGCAGAAAGCCCTACCCCCTTATTAATTACCCACGGTAGTCAATCATATTTAACCTGTCTAATCAGGGTGACGGGTGCTGCCTTTAGCCCATCCCATTACTTTCTGATCTGCTCCACTTTTGACCAATCAGGAGAACTCTCTCTCCGGCAAAACCAGTTTTTAATTAGTACGCCGAGGACCCTTTCCTGAGCTGTGCTTTCAGCTGCCTGATCTCACAGCCCGTTTAAGACGGTGCCTGTCTGGCTGTTAGCTTGGAATTGGGAACATCTGCATATAGTACTGTACTCAGAAAGCCTTGGCTTGTTTCAATGTGTGTGTTGGTCGCGTGTCTTGCTGGATAAAGCATGCAAAACAGTAATTAAGAGTTGTCCCGATTACTTTTACTTATGTGACTGGCTTTAGAAAAGTAATACTGAGGGAGTGAAGCACTGCACAGTAATGTCTTGGGTTTGCCTTTGTTTTGCTTTGGTACTAACAAAATCTAGCAGGAAGCTGCTTGATAGAGGATCTAGAAGTGCATGAGTTGTGAACTATGTGAATGTATTTATGTATAGTCCAATTATTGTCTACTATATGTTTACTTCACTACAAACTGCACCAGATTCAGCCTCCTGTCTCTTTTGGTACTATTTTGTAGCTGCACTGAATATAGGGCATTAACAAAAAAAATTCTATAACAGGCCCAATTAGTATTTATGTATTTATGAGATAAAGAACATTTATTTTGATTAGTAAACCATAACCAGAAAGTATGCATTGAATACTCCGTTCTAGAGCAGCTAAGCAAAATCTCCATAAGTAATTATAAACATGGTTATCTTTAAGTTCTACTGAACTAAACTTTATTATTATTCAGTTTCTTAGCTGGAATCCTGTGCACACTTACCGTACTAAAGAATAAATCCTCATAGATACAGTAGGATACATACAAAGATAGCCCATATGATGCTATTCAGATGTCGAATTACAGCTCCCACAATCCCCAAGTACTGTTCATACTGGCTGTGGCTTATAGGAATTGTAGTCCAACAACATTGGGAGGAGGGCACCACATTGGCTTCCCTGCTATCAGTTTTATACTATAATTATTTTTCTGACTGCAAAAGGTATTAGAAGTGGTTTATTTGAATATCTCTTGTTTAATATCAAACTTACCCCTCTGTGTTTTATGCATTATAGGTAGAACGTTGTACATTAAAAATTGCTTTATTGTTATTAACACATACTTATTTCGTTATTAGTTGTTTTGTCTCTGTGGTGTTTTGACTGTGCAGTCCAGTCTTGTGTCTTCTGGGAAGCAAGCCTCACTGAGTTCAAAAGGCTTATTCATGTGTACAGAATTGCACCTTAAATTCCCTGATACCAAAAAGAAAGGCTGGGTGTAGCTAGTAGATCAAATACGGGGTAGGTAACGTCCATTACAAGTACTCATACAAACAAATGAACACATGTGCCCATTCAAACAAAGTAAGATGTGTAATCACTATACATTTCTAAACATTTATCTACTGTTTAGCAGAATGAAAGAAAGAACATGGCCACAACAGTTCGTGAACTATTTATAGACAGAGAAACTTTCCGGGTCTTATTATTACCACTGCTCTATGTTCACTTTGTGGGCCAAAGCTCAGTGGTATGACATCTTTTTTGCATGCAGAAGGTTCCAGGTTCAATCTGGGAGAGTGGGGAGAGAGCTAATGTCATGATTATCGTAGAACTTCAGAAGTTGCAGGGTTTCCTCCAGTCCTCAAGATGCATGCATTAGTTGTAGTCTGGCAGGAATGGAGAACCTGTGCCCTCCCCCACTCGCATTGTGCCTGATGAAGCAGTAGTACCAATATGGTTTGCTCTACATTCTACAAAAAAAAAAAAAAAAAATCCATGAGCACCTGCCATTCTAATCTGGTCCCACCAAGTCCCATACGTGCCTGCATGGAGCAGTTTTACATGTTCCCAAAACGCTGCACTTAGCATTTGACAGATAATTGCATTAGTTCTTGTGGCTTCATCTCAAGAAGTGTGCATGCACACGAAAGCTCATACCAATAACAAAGTTAGTTGGTGTCTAAGGTGCTACTGGAAGGAATTTTTTTAAATTTTGTTTCGAGGAGCAGGCTAGGTTAAGAGTAGTGAAATGAGGAATAAGGGAGAATGAATAGCCAGTAGGGTTAACTCAGCCCGCCACGGATGGCAGAGTGGGTGATGTGATGGTGATTTTGAAGAGATGTGCAGATGAAAGGGATTTGAAGATGATGGCCTTTTCAAGCAGGGAAGCTTTTTACAAGAGTTGAGAGTAGTAGTAGAAGGCAGAAGAACGGGGACACACACACACACACAAAACTACATTTGCACAGGATTGCACCCATAGAATCCATCCAATATGGTCTGGTATAAGCAGGAAATATAATTTAATTACTACACCCCAAGTCCTTTAATTTAGGGGTGAAGAGAAGACAGATCATACTCCAACTGTGCCCAACTACAACTCCCATCAGGCATGTCCATGACCAGGGATGATAGGAGTTGTAGTTCAGAAACATCCGGAGAACCAAAGGTTTCCTACACCTGGAGCAGTGTTCTGGCTTCTGTAAAGTGTGCGTTACAATTACCTTTGCAGGAAGTATGACTCAAACACTTGGCCTTTTCTAATGGACTTGGTTCCCTTGCCTAGTTTTGTGATATGCTCAGTGACCTTAAGTGTGCTTACTGAGATGCAAGTCCTACAGAGTTCAGCAGGGCTTACTCCCTTGTATGCTTGCTGGAATTAGTACACTTGGGGCTGTAGTTGCTTAAATGACTGGATGGCTCTCATATAAAAGTGTCATTTTAAACCTTTGGTGGGGATGTTAGCAGTTTCAGCCAAAAGCCCTCTGATGCCAGTCTGCTCTCAGAATCATTCACATTTCGTAGAAATGACAAGTGCTCCTTCTCTCTTTGTTCAATACGAGTTGAGCTTTTTTATTCTTAAATTGAAATTGGTTGTTATTAAGATGCTCGCTTCGAATTAAGATCCCACCCATGCTTTCCACCCGCGTAAGGTCTGAAAACGCTCCCGCCCCCACCCCCCTCCGTCTGCTTGCGCCGAGCTCTTCCCTCCTGAGGATGCGAAGCTTAGCTTGAAACGCACGTCAATCATGAAGGTCGCTTAGTGTGCCTGTGCCTTTAATTCACCCCGCGCTTGACAGCCCCGTGGTAATAATGTCTTCGTCGGAGGCTCTCCTTTGAGCGTGCGCGCGCGTGTGGCTATTTTGAAAGAGAGAGGGGGGTGGGGCAACACAAATGCAAATTAAGTGAAAGGGGTGGAGGGAAGTGGCTTTCTTTTTTTTCATCGTTTCTCTTAAAACGTAATATAAAAATTTAGCTGTATGTTACCTTCCCCCCTCCCTAAACCCTTGCCTTCCGTCCTTTTATTTTTATTTTATCTTTTGCCTACCCCTCCTTTTTTTTAGACGCCTTGCTCCATTGCAATCAGGCATTTGGCTGACCCTCTATGAGTCTGTGCCTGCTGGGGTCCTGCCTCCGGAGCCCGTGCGGGGATGTCTCGGAGACCCCGCGCTGACTGCTGCTCAAACATCACGGTGAGTTTGTTACAATGTAGCAATTTCTCTTTAAATCTCTTAACTCTCTCTACCTGCAACTCAGGGCTGTGACAGGGCGAAAAAAACCTGGGGGGAAAGGGAACCGTGTCCCCCCCTCCTTGGGTAGCAGCCCTGATCTCTTTCCATTGCTCCCCCAATCCAGTTCTCCCCCCAAACAGCCTCATATTACTGCGTCTGCAGGGCACGTCTACAGAATACAATGTAGCTTTATAAAATGATACACAACGTTCTAATCGTTGTGGCCGAAGAGGGGGCGCTGGGAGGTTCTCTCCCCACCCCCATCTCTTATTTCGCATATCCCCACAGCCTTCTAGATTAGGTTTTCCTTCTCCACCAGATGGGGGGGGGGCGCGCTTTGGGGAAAAGAGGAAAAAGAGAAGAGATGATAATTCGCAGCGTCGGATGGTTATGTGTCGGGTTTTGATTTCCCGGTTGCAAAGGCATCGTCTATTTCGCTTTCCCCACCCCCACTCCACCTCCAAAATAAAAGCAAAGGATGCCCCTAGCAGATGGGTCTTTTCGCTTGGTTTTTGATTGCTTGGATGGTGGGATATAAAGCACACAAAAAAATGACTGTTTTCCTTGGTGTCAAATTTGAAAAGGGAAATCCCAGGGTTATATGTATTTGCTTTTTAAGACATATCCAAACACTATAGTAAAAATTAATTATTGAGCTCTGTAAAACAAGGAAGACCTGCCAAATACGGGTTATCCTCTATTAACCTTCTCTCCACCTCTTTATGAAATCTCAAACTTGAGCCTCTGGCCTTGTCTTGTAAACCGCTGCTTGTTTGTTTTGTGCTGATTTGGTTCAAAAAAAGCAACAATACAACTCAGTGATAATACATTGGATAGAAATTTTCAATGTTTGTTTGTTTGTTTGTTTGTTTTTGGTAGTCAAATGGGATGTTGTGCGCCTGCGATCCATTCTTGTGTTGTCCTGAGCATATATATTTCCGGGAAATAAAAACATATTTTTTGCTTTTCAGATGTGCATTTTGTGTGTGAATCATGGCTGCCCCCCCTTAGCACAGTTATGTTTGGGTTTTGCTTCTTTTTATATGCTTGTGTACATATTTGCAATACATTACAAACTTTGGTTCTCTGTCCTGTCCTGTCCTGTTGTTCTATATGTCCCAGTTAGTTGTCCAATCTCTTCTGGAGTTTATCCAAAGAATTGCATACCTCTCAGTTCAGAATAATAAACAAACCGCAAAGCATAAGAGGTGATTTTGTATATGTTTTGTAAATCCAGTGTTTTTCAAAAGTGCTTCTAAAACAGCTCTTCTTCACCATGATCAGATTCATATTCTATGGACATCTCTGTAGTGACTATATCAGGAGTATTGATACTATATATATCAAAACATTATACAGTAAAGCTGAGTGTTCACTAAAAGGAGTTGAAGTATTGTAGTGGATTTGCCCATAATCATATACTTGATTGTTTGGGGTATCTGAATATATTCAATATAAGGAGAGGTTTTCCTTTTTATTTGGTTGTTTATAAAAGTAACTACACTGATCTAAAATTAAAAGTCATGGTGATATGAGTTGGGGTTTATTTTGCTTGTAATTCAGGTTCACTTACTTGCTATATTCCTGAGTTTTTACTTAAGTGCTCAACCAGTCAACTGTTTTACTGAAATTACCTGGCTAAAAATGTGTACAGATGACATTACTCACACTATGATCCTAAACACATTTGTTTTAAAGAATGTCCCATAGAAATCACCCGGATAGCCAAGTAAATGCTGATAAGATCAAAGTCTTAGAATCAGAATTCTAGGACAAGATTTGAAGTCTATATTGTTAGTGCTTGCTGGAAAAAAATCCAATTATTGCCATGTCTTTTTTAAAAAGATCAACTGGAACAATTCTGAATAACTTCCCCACCTCTGCTTTTCAAAAAGGAGAACTAAGTGTTGTTGTTGTTTTGTTTGCTTGTTTTTAAAGAACATATGGTATGTTTTCCACAACTGTGACTTAGAAGTTGTTCTGCCTTTTTGTTGTGCCAAATTACCATGTACCCGTTGATGCTGATATTAAATCCAGTATGAGTTGAACTTTTATTATTTATATTTCTCTCCCACCAAATAGTAAATGTATTTCTAATACTTGACAAGTAGAAAATAATGGTAGCCGTGTGGGCCCATAAGAAAATTCCAAAATCCTTATTACGACAATACCTGTATTAGGCCAACCAAAATATCAGAAAATAGTGTGCAAGCTTTCAAGTTCTCTAGAACTGTTCATCACTTGAAAGCACTAATAGGTTCAATCCTTGCTGTTTTGTTTGGAACACTGTTATTATAGTGTCCCTTTAATGCCAAATATTTCAGGATATTAATACAGTACATGAACTGAATTTCTTAATCACAAAACGCAAGAAAACCTGGAATGCATCTTTTATTTGTATGGCAGGATGCTTGAGAGGTTTAAGAATGTTACTGACACCCTCTCCCTCCAAGTTTTTTTTTTTTTTAAAACTATCTGATCTTCCACTAGGAGCTCCCCCACCCCGTTATATGCATAAAGAGATCATCAAGAGAAGGTTTTCAGATAATGCTCATTTGTAACGGCAGTTTTGGTGATGATCTGAAAAAGAAGTTCAAAATTGGAGAGTACTCTTAGACCCGGCTTTGCCCCTAGATGCAAGGGTAGAAGCTGGGGTTTGGAGTGATTTGCCCAGTTTAGGCTGGTGTTTTAGATGCATCCATCCATGGGAAGTTCTATCCTGGCTATGGTGACATATGCTTTAGTTACTTCCAGACTTGATGACTGCAGTGCACTCTACACGGGGCTGCCTTTGAAGAATCTTCACTTGGTCCAGAATGTAACCACAAGTGTCCTGATGGGCACTCAGCCTTTGGAGCACATTACACCGATTTACTGCACTGGCTTCCAGTTTGTTTCTCGGCACAGTTCAAAGTCCTGGTTATGACCTTTAAAGCCCTCAGTGATTTAAGTCTAGAGATCTTTCTCTTCTCATACAACTTTTCCTGTTCGTTTAAGATCTGCAAGGGAGGCTCTTCTCAATATCCCAATGTTATTAGAGCAGGCATAGGCAAACTCAGCCCTCCAGATGTTTTGGGAATACAATTCCCATCATCCCTGACCACTGGTCCTGTTAGCTAGGGATCATGGGAGTTGTAGTCCCAAAACATCTGGAGGGCCGAGTTTGCCTGTGCCTGTGTTAGAGATATGGTTGGTTGAGGGTTAGGAGAGAAACATTTCTGTGGCTATGCCCAACT
This sequence comes from Podarcis gaigeae, assembly GCF_964106915.1. Lineage (NCBI taxonomy): Eukaryota > Metazoa > Chordata > Lepidosauria > Squamata > Lacertidae > Podarcis > Podarcis gaigeae. The sequence goes on from NC_139684.1 coordinate 85,617,450, forward strand.
GTGAAACTTGCTGTCTTGAGGTTTGGTCCACTCTCTTTTGATCTCTCTTGGCGCATATTGAAGGCATTTTTATTCTATTGGGTGTCAGCCTACTGAGCTGAGATAATTCAATGGTGTTTTAGTGGACATGCATTGGTTTTTAATGCTATGTTTTACTGATCGGTTACTTAATGTTTGTAAACCACCTTGATTGCAATAGGAGGAAGGAGTATAACCTTAATAAAATGGGGGGGGGGCAACTTTATACCATAATCTAGAAACTAGCTCTGTACTAGCTACAGAGATAGAGGTTTGTTGAGCATGCAGGAGATTCATATATCTGCAGTAAGGATACCACCCTGCTTGGGTTTGCAGAACTGCTGTATCTCAGCATCATTTTCTCTATCAGAAAACATACTGTTTTCAAAATAATTTCTTAGACCAGGACCCAGGATTAGGAGGGGCTTGAAAAGACAGACACAACAACAACTTCCTTTAAGGAGAATTCACAGGATGCTTGTGCATGTACTATCAGACAAGTTTGGGTAGAGGCATGGTTATGCTGTTGCTCCAAGAGTCCAGCTTGGAGCACAAGCCTGTGCAGGGGATGCCAGCTACTTAATCACCAGAAGTTTGTGCGCATGTTCTGTGCACCTTAGGAGCTACCATGCGTGCTTTGTTAATAAAGAATTAAACCATTTGTCCTCTTTGGGCTGGGTGAGCTCAGGACAATAGCACCAATAGAAATTAATTTCACGTTTCCCCCTACCTCCTTTCTTATTTTTTAATTTATTAATTGCTATACTGCTTACTTGCCCAGACAGCTTCTGAGTGGCTTGGCATATATAATTTTGTAGTTCAAAGGCTGTTTTGGCTTGGAAGGTTTTGGATTATGCTTCTGGGTAGCATAAAGGCTTTATTTACTTCCGACCCAATACATTTTAATAGTTACAGCAATCAGCTGGTATATACTCTTGTTCTGGAGATACATGAATTTGAAATTGGAAATGATGTAAATCACCAAGAACAGAGGATTTTAAATCATACTAATCTACAAAAAAATCAGTTGTTGAATTTTCTTGGTAGGCAGTTGTAGAACCTCATATTTAAAGCATGTAGATCTGTGATGTAATACCATGTTCCTTCAGGGTCTTGCCAGGTTTTTGAGTGGCCCACAACTTAGACAGATAGTATAAGGGGTATATGCTTAAGTGAAATGAGGCTTTTACTGATAAAATTGCTAAAGGTTTATACATGTTGAGGTTTGTTTATTGAGTCATCTGCTTTAAATGGTTAATTGATTTTAGCTTTAGTTTGCATGTGATCCAAATCTCAATAGAAGTCTTTTTGAGATACCGAAGAACAAATCTGCTTGCAATTAAATAAATATTAGCAGAAAAAGAGCATTCTTCATGTTTTATTTCTACCCTATGACAATAACATACCAGAGCCAAAATGGCTCCAACACATGAACAAGTGTGCCTTTGACTTTTAACCCTACCAAATATATACTTTTATCCCAAACTAACAGCCTTAGTTTTAAAGACTAAGCTATTGTTTTGAAATAAATTACATGAGGGGAAATACGGTGAAAGAAAAACAAGGCTTGTTAAACTGTCACGTGACTATTTAGGTCTCTTAGTGAAACTTCCTGATTGCAAGTGTATGTGTGTAAATATTCAGGCACAAATATGTATGCATTGTATTATCTCAAGGGTATCCAGTTTTGTCACAGTGACTATTTTAAAAATAAAATGAAAATGGAGTATCCCTGACTGAAATAAAAGCAAAACAAAAAACAAAAATATGGTAGAAGGTGATTGCTCATGGCCACAAACTATTGGCAACTGGATTTGCAAAATGTATTTATTTATTTATTTATTTATTTATTTATTTATTTATTTTAAACTGTCGCACTTTTCTTCCTGCAGTGTAGGGGAAGTCGAAAGAAGCTAACAACATAGAAATGGGGGGGGGGGGGAATCCAGCCAATATTAAAGCATAAAGAAACACTTTGGTAATCACTCTACAGAGAGCATTCCATTGTGTCAGTGCTACAACTGAATAAGTTGAGGGAGCAAATCCACTTTAGCTCTTCTGCATTCATTAAAGTGGAGGTAGCAAAAAGGTAACCAAAATAGGATTGTCACGAGGAGTGAAACATGTATGCTCTTTGTATCACTCAGACTGAGAAGGGTCAGTGGAGTGCAACTCCATTTTTTGTTTACCTTGTCAAATAAACACTTTGGTTGGGAAAGAGATTTAGTCTTCCAAGGAGGTCTTGCTTCACACTTTGAGAATGTTGACTTAGTTGAAATCATAGGTAGTGTACTTTTTGTGAATGAAACTCTAAATGATGGTCAACAGTCAGCAGCCACTGGGCCAAATCTGGCCTCCTGTGCTATTAAGCTCTCAGTAACTAATTCAGAAACAAAGACAGATGTGAAGGAAGCAGAAAATGTG